>NC_143577.1:144915310-145215310 GCF_048544385.1 Mastigoproctus giganteus
AAATATCCCATTTTCATCAATCTCATAAATTTTAAAAAAGCCATACCCAAAGCTAGATATCTCCAGCGTAAAAGTAGAAAGGAATCATGGATACGTTTCGCCTCCACAATTAACAAAAATACAGATACCCGTGTCATATGGAACAAAATCAGAAAACTAAATGGGAAATTTCTTTCAGTTCCAACTCCACTAATAATCTGGAATGGACAGGAAATAACAAACCCCAAGGAAATCGCAAACTTACTGGCAACTACTTTTGCAAATATATCAGCAGTATCGGCATATACTCCATCTTTTCAGAAAACTAAAACTGTAGCTGAAAAATACAGACTAAATTTTAAAACCAACCAACAACTCCCATATAACCAACCTTTCAACATAGAAGAATTACAAAAAGCTCTGGCTAAGTCTAGGAAAAGTGCAGCAGGACTTGATGGAGTTCACTATGAAATGATCCAACAACTTAATCAAAAATCTCTAAAGGCATTACTTATGCTATACAATAGAATTTATACGGAAAACTACTATCCAAATTCCTGGTTTCGCTCCTTTATAATTGCCTTACCAAAACCTGGCAAAGATCACACGATCCCTACAAATTATCGACCAATAGCGCTAACAAGTTGCTTTGGAAAAATCCTCGAGAAAATGGTGAACAACAGATTAACCTGGTTTCTGGAAACATATAACAATAATTCGTAAAAACAGATCATCTCTGGACCCCATGATAAAAGCAGAAGCAAATATCCGCAATGCTTTTCTAAGGAATGAGCATCTAATAATGATCAGTCTTGATATAGAAAAGGCCTTTGATACTACCTGGCAATACGGCATTCTTAAAGATCTCCACAATATCGGTTTGCGAGGAAACTTAAATAAAAAATAAATTTTCTGTTTATACTCCGGCACGACAACCAAGTCAGTAGAGTTTACAATAAATCGTCAATACAAATATTTATCGTATTTAGTAGTCACGGGCTTGAACCCCGGTCCACTCAAGGAACGCGTGCGATGCACTCTCGCTCCTGACCACTGGGCTACGTCAGCACTCTTGGTAAAAAATTTTCTGAAAGTTAGAACCTTCCAGGTAAAATACCAAAACGATCTGTCAAAAATATACACAGGAAGAAGGAGTACCCCAAGGCTCAGTGCTGAGTGCAACCTTATTTGTCATCAAAATAAACTCTATTAAAAAAGACCTGCCAAAAATAGTTGAAACATTCCTTTATGCAGATGATGTTACTATCTCGTGCCATTCACAAAACATGAACATGATAGAAAGACAATTATAAAGCGCAGTGAACAAAATAGAACTGTGGACTAAAAACAATGGCTACAGATTATCAGAACAAAAAACAATAGCTGTACACTTCTGTAGAAAACGAAAAATGCATCTAGATCCAGAAATAAAACTAGAAAACCAGCTGATACCTCTAGCAAATAGTATACGTTTCCTTGGCCTGATTCTTGACAAAAAACTTAACTTTTTGGAACACATCAAATACCTCCGAACAACCTGTCAAAAAAAACTAAATATCCTCAGAGTTCTTTCTGCAATGAAGTGGGGAGCCAATCGGTTCACACTTCTTCATCTATACCATGCTATAATCAGATCAAGACTAGACTATGGAGCCCCTGTGTATAGTTCGTGTAGACCAAGTGTCATCAAATGGCTAGATTCCATACATCATAGTGCCTTACGAATCTCTTTAGGTGCATACAGAACATCACCAGTACAAAGCTTATATGCAGAGTCTCATGAGCCCTCATTATATCTCCGGAGGCAAATGCTGCTATTAAACTATGCAATTAAAATCCGAAGTCTTCCTCACCATCCTACTTGGCAGTATCTTTTCAATCCACAGTGGGAAATCCTCTACAGCAATAAACGCACAGTAAATAAACCAGCCGGAATACGACTAAAAGAAACAATCTCAAAATGGGGCCTAAGCTTTGAAAATGTACACGAGGATAATAGCATAAGTATTCCACCATGGCACACTTTCAGACCAAACTGTGACACTTATTTTCAACAATGGGGAAAAAGCACTCTGGCAAATGTCAACATAAAACAGATGCATGCAGCCCACGCATCACAGTTCTCGGAATACCTTCATATATATACAGACGGCTCTAAAACAGACACCAAAGTTGGTGCTGCAGTGGTATTTCCACACACTGTTCTCTCACAACAACTTCCAAACCAATGCAGTAGTTATTCCGCTGAACTATTCGCCCTAGAAATGGCCTTAAAATACATAGATTCTTCCCCTCTTCTAAAACATCTCATCTACGCAGATTCATTGAGTGCAATACAAGCTCTCCAACAAAGACTCCATCACATCCCATTCTCTATCAGATACAAGCTCACCTTGTAAAACTTAAAAGCAAAATGAGGCAAGTAAAATTCTGTTGGATCCCAGGATATTCAGGCATTGAAGGTAATGAAAGAGCTGATCGAGCAGCAAAGAATCCTACAAACACAAACCAAAGGTTTTGCAAAGTTCCATATACCGATTACAGACCAATCATAAAACAGTTTCTCCACAATCAGTGGTCACAAATGTGGCAAAATGAATTAAACAATAAACTGTTTCAAATAAAACATGAGCTACAGCCATGGAAATCGAGTCTTCGCAAGAATCGGCATGAAGAAGTCATTATATCCAGATTACGCATTGGACATACACATCTTACGCACAATTATTTACTCATCAAAGCAAATCCTCCAGAATGCCTTCACTGTTCTTGTCAACTCACTGTAAAACATTTCCTTATAGAATGTCCACAATACCACATGGCACGACAATCAGCCTTCCATCTCCCTATAAATTTCCAAGATTCTCTGACCTTATCACAAATCCTAGGCGATAACTCCAACATTGAAAATATATTTACATATTTAAAATTAATAGGATATTTTGACCAGATATAAATCATATTTAAGAAATATAAACGTCCTTTTCACTAAACATTAATAGATAGGCGCAATATGGCCAAAGTTGCTTTTGCGCCAAAAAAACCCAACAACAACCAACCTTGACTTGAAAAATAACACTGAATGGCTTCAATTTCTTCCCTGAAATAATTTTGACAGATTCTTGTAATAAATATGTTCAAAAACTCAGATAGGTGCTTAAAAAGCTCTCATCCCTTAGTTTCAAATATCGTAGGTTATTTTTAATAACTGAAAACCAAGACCTGTAGTTAGTTTAATCATCTTTTCCCATCTATTTTATCTATTTGTTTTTTTCTAGAACATTCAGATTTCTAGAGCATTCAAGAATTTTATAGAACATTCTGGAATATTGTTACATCCCAACCTTTTCGACAGAGTTCTGTTTATTAGCTCTTGGTCACAATTTCCTACAATGCAGGGAGGCAACAGCTCCAGACAAGCCAGTGGTTGCAGGTTTATCCTAGAGGCATTCTGGACAAAGTGTGGGACCAACATGGCCGTGTAGAGAGGTACCCATCTATACTGTACAGCAGAGGTGGCCAACATGTCGATCGCGATCTACCAGTCAATCATGGCTTTAATTTCGGTCGATCACAATGAATTTTAAATATATATAAAAAATAGATTAGTCAAAATCTAAATGTTATTATTATGTGCCCTACTGCATACACTTATTACAAATCCATTGAACCACATTACCACTCTTGTCACCGTATAGTTGCTAGGCTTGTCTAGTGAAAATTCAGTTACATTGTGGAGAGCATAATGTATGTATAGAATTTTTATTTAGCTTACTTAATATTAATAACTGGACAGTACTTATACATAAATTTAATACCCTTTGATTTAAAATGAATAATAAGAAAAATAGTAAAATGTATCATTTTCATCAAGAGTACTAGAATACTTTTTTGTAATGATAAAAGAAAAATGTTATTCTTTGATTTGCAATTCTTCCGTGGCTATACCCAAAAAAGGAAATTTAGAAAGGCACTTCAATGCACTCCATGGTAAATACCAAACAGATTTTCTGCCTAAAATTTCTTCGTGACACCTAAGTTTACAATCTAAAGCAGTAACTGTAGCATCATTTAAAGTGAGTTGTTTCTTGCAAAAAAAAAATGTAAACCATTTTCTCATAGTCAATTCATCAAAGACGCATTTTTTAGAAATAACAGATTCTCTTTTTGAAAATTTTAAGAACAAAAATGAAATAAAAAGTGCTCTTCAAAATTTTCAATTACCTCGAAATACAGTGATGCGACGCATCGAAAAATGAGTAAAAATGTGAGCAAACAATTGTGTACTCATATTGCTAATCATGTGCCCTTCTCTTTACAACTGGATGAATCTACAGACGTCAGTGATACAGCTAAATTACTCGTTTTTATTTGTATTTTTTTTATGAAAACCCCAAACACAAAAAGGTATTAGAACCTATAGTACTTAGTACCGTGCATAGGTTGGAGGTTGAGAAGACGAAAGAAGATATTTGTTGACATTAGACGAACTTCTGTAGACTAATTGTCAGGAAATACGTACGAAGGAAGGTTGTTCCAGAAAACGGCAGTTGAATGAATAAACAAGGAAGATGAAAAGTTGGTTCATTGAGTTTGAAGTTGGACAGTAAATGAATGTTGGCTGGTGGCGGCACGTATTCCGACTGTTTTGAAAGAGAAAGCTGGAATTAATGAAACCAATTCAGAAGAACAGTGCCCATGGAAGTATCTGTAGAAAAGGCATGCAGCAGAAACAGTATGTCTATGAGTCAGCGAGTGGAGAGACTCTTTTAGAGAGTCATTAGTTAACCTAACTGCCTTATTCTGAATGGAATCTAGAAGCCTGAGAGAGGTTTTGGGGGCACTGCCCCAGATGTGGGAACAATGTTCCATGGTAGGGCAGATTTGCGATTTGTTCAGAGTGAACAGCTGTTTGGAAGAAAAGTAACGCCGAGAGCGAAAGAGAAAACCAAGTTTTTTAGATGCAGAGGAAACAATATTTGTAATGTGCTTGTGCCAAGAGAGATTAGAAGTCACAGTAATCCCCAAAAGAGAATTTTGCCAATTTCTAGGCAAAATCGTTTTGCCTAGAAATTGGAGTGTCACCAGAGATAAGCATAGGAGCAGAAGAATCCTTTTTGCGAGATATAAGACAAGACTGAGTTTTAGAAGGATTGAAATCAACTAAATTGTCTTTGCCCCACTGGAGAATTACGTGGAGATCAGCATTTAAGGAATTGGTAGCAGATATTCGAGAAGTTGAAGCTGATTGAGCAGGGCAAGGTTTCTCAAAATGGAAAGCGGAATGCAATGTGCTATCATCGGCAAAACTCTGGATAGGATTTCCAATCAATGGAAAAAGGTCATTAATATACAAGAGGAAAAGAACTGAACCTTGGGATTCAGTTCTTTTCCTCTTGTATATTAATGACTTTCTTGATGTAATGCAATGATGTAATTCAATGATGTCCGTGATAGGCAGTCTAATGCAAACTGGCATGAACTTAGTTCGCCAATAATCAACCATCTTTAGTTAGTGCCATGATAGAAACTAGCCACTTACTGGCAAGCGCCTTGCCAGTAAGACTCTTCCAGTTCCTCTACAAGAGGTATTTGATTCTCTGATCAAAATTGTGAATTACATCAAATCTGGAGCCCTCGACACCCATCTGTTTAAAGAAATCTGTAAAGGCATGAATTCCGATCATGGGCTTCTTTTCTACACTGCTGTAAGCTGGTTATCGAAAGGGAATGTTGTCAATCGTGTCTTTGAGTTGAAAGATGAAATCAAATTTATGATATCTGTGGATCCTACTTTGTTCCTTATGAGCTTGTGAACCAAATCCCAAGAGTTTGGGATATGTTAGATAATAACTCGATACCAATTAATTATACGAAGCTTCCTATTAAGGAAAATTTTCACTTAATTAAACTCTTAATTGAAGCCAACTATACCACCTTTAGTGGCAAAGTATACAAACAAATTTTTGATTTGCCAATGGATTAAGCCTGAGCGGCCTAATATCGGAGATCTCTCTCTCAACGATTGAACATATACATTTGATGCCTTTTCTACCCTGTATCACTATGGGAGGTATTTAGACAATGTTCTAGTCATTACTGATAGTAGCACTATCCAAGACATTTTACATTCATTTAATAATATTCATTCTAGTCTCAAATTTACATTGGAAAGGGAGAATATGGATACTAAGTCATTAAATTTTCTAAATGTCACACTTACTCAGGACTCAAATAAAACCCACCTTAACATCTATCATAAACCTACAAACACCAGTATGCTTCTACATTATAACCCATTCATCTACAAAAGATCGATTACCTTTAATTAATTTCTCAATGCTTATAAATATTCAATGACGGAATCTGCTTTGGGTTCAGAAATACAAATATTAACCAGTAGATTCTTAAACAGGGGTTACCCCCCCCCCCTGCTACAATAAACCAAATTAGGGTACAAGCTAAGGACAGGATACAAAAACTACACCAACCAACAATAGTAATATCAAAAATACTTTATTTCTATCCCATATGTTTAATAGTGGCACAAAAAACTTAACAGATTTCTTAAAAATACCAAATTTAAAATTGTAGCCAGGGCAATACAGAAATTACACACTGTACTGAACAATCACTCAATCCTTTCCTTGTTCGCAACACAAATAAATGACCTGGTATACAATATTTCTTGCAGTGATTGCGACTTGTCTTACCAAGGTTCTACACATTTTCCTCTGACTTTGTGTTAATCAACATGCAGCCTTACACTTAGTTCTTGCTTCTCGTTCAGCAGCGTCAGAATTAGTCTTTCATGCCATTAATGAAAAACACTTTTTTATTTAATGAGACCAAAATACTTAAGTGTCCAATGAAATTATACAATACTATTAATTTCAGAAACTGTCGAAATTAAATTACATGAGAATTCTGTTAACGTTCACCGGCCATATCTACTCTCCGATTCGTGGTCTTATGCGCAAAGACAAATAATCCCCATTTAAGTTCCATGCTCACCACTAATTCAGCAATTTTCATTCTTGTGATCACAACATACGGTTTAAAAGCGTTGTCAGCTTCAGGATAGAAAATCGTTTTGCAACTTTTTCATTAAATTAATTTTTTACTTAATTTTTAATTTCGTTAAATTGATTTTTAATTGCTTTTATTTGTGTTCAGTTTATTTTTAATTATTTCTTATTGTAATGTAAGATTTTCAATTTTTTTATTGTTTTCGTTTTAATTTCTGGAGAATATCATACGGAAGTGTTCTATGTATCATATTGAGGTAAACTTCTCTTATTCTTTTACAAATAGTTGCCCATTTATTGACAAATTCAATGGAAAAGTTCGGTGAAACACAAGTAATTGCTCTTGACATCTCAAAGGCTTTCAATCGCGCTTGAAATAAAGGTCTTCTAAACAAGTTTCTATCTTATGGTTTGCCAACTGTTTTCTTGTAATTTGTTATCCAGTTTTCTCTCTGATTGCTCACTGAGAGTGATGGTAGATGGCTCTCTGTCTTCTAACTTCCCCACTAATGCTGGTGTCCCCCAAGTTTCAGTTCTTTCCCCCACTCTTTTCCTCTTATATATTAATGACCTCCCATTGACTGGAAATCCTATCCATAGTTTTGCCGATGATAGCACATTCCATTCCACTTTCCAGTTTGAGAAACCTTGCCCTGCTCAGTCAGCTTCAACTTCTCGAATATCCACTACCAATTCCTTAAATGCCGATCTCCAGGTAATTCTCCAGTGGGGCAAAGACAACTTAGTTGATTTCAATCCCCCTAAAACTCAGTACCGTCTTATATCTCGCAAAAAGGGTTCTTCTGCCCCTAAGCTTATCTTTGGTGACACTCCGATTTCTAGACAAGATGATATATATCTTTTGGGGATTACCCTGACTTGTAATCTCTCCTGGCACAAGCATATTACAAATATTGCTTCCTCTGCATTTAAAAAAACTTGGTTTTCTCTTTTGCTCTCAGCGTTACTTTTCTTCCTAACAGCTACAAATCACAAATCCGCCCTACTGTGGAATACTGTTCCCACATCTGGGGCTGTGCCCTCAAAACCTCTTGGCCCCGGGTGCCAGGCGTTCCGTGGCCAAGCGATCTCAGTGCTTTTTTCCAAGCGAATTATCTAAAGAGCTTTTGCCAGTACATATTCTGTTTATTTCTGAATACCGTTTTCTTCATTTCATTTTATATTTCAGTAGCTCTTTCGCTCTACAAGTAGTAGGCAAAGGCCCAGAAAGGAAAGACACCTTTCTGTTTCTTTTTCCTTTATTACTAACACAACTAATAGCCGCTTGGTCGCCTCGTGGCACTGCTCCTGCCTCCCCATGGCGGGGCCGGTAACCTGGGTGGTAAAGACAAACCCCCAGGGCCAAAAGGAGCCGACATGGATATAAGTAACTATCCACTGTTAGAGCCCTCGAGCTCGAGATCAGAAATTCCTGACGACGACCATGACTCCAATCGTCCGAAGCGACTAAGGACGGAAAATCAGAATAATGACGTGCCAGCATTTCTTATAATGCACTCATTATCCACACAACCTGTTGGCAAACTATCGCCTTTTCTTATACAGAAATGTTTAGAATCGGTTTGTGGATCTCCTAAAATGGTTAAGCGTCTCCAATCTGGAGACCTTCTAATTGAAACTTCTAAGACAACTCACTCAGAGAAGCTGTTAAAATTAACATCATTTAACAGTATTCCAGTGTCAGTTACACCGCATAACACTCTTAACACCGCTAGAGGCGTTATCAGCAAATGGGACTTGCTATCCATGTCAGAAGAAGAGATAATACAAGAACTCAGGGAACAAAAAGTGACTCATGCGCGGAGAATAATGACCAAAAAAGATGGCAACCAGGTCCGTCATTTTGACATTTAGTACTCCGACTCTTCCATCTTCTGTTAAAGCAGGTTATTTAAACTGCAAGATTCGGCCCTACATCCCAAATCCCATTCGCTGCTTTAAGTGCCAGAAGTATGGCCATTCTCAGACAGCATGCAGAGGCGATGCTGTGTGTCCTATTTGTGGCTCTAAGGAGCATTCTCAAGGAGACTGTACAGCTGCCACTCCTAGTTGCCCTAACTGTAAAGGAAGCCATCCTGCCTTCTCTAAAGCTTGTGACCTTTGGAAAACAGGCAAACAAATCCAGAAATATAAGGTGGAGCATAAAGTCACATATCCTGAAGCAAGGAAGCAAATTCTGTTAACCATGCCTAGCCGATCATACGCATCGGTCACTAAAAACAGCCGGTCAATTTCAACTCAGACAGATGTCTCCATAGAACCAAACATTTCATTTGCCACCTAGGCAAAAAATATGCTAACGTGCAATAAAAAATCTACAGTTAATGAAACCAGCAACACACCAATCAGTATCCCAACTGATGCCATCTCAACCTTGCCCGGAAGAACAAAATCTGTTAGTGTTGAAAATCAAAAGACAATGAAACCACGCTATAGCAACATGGACATGGAGGTTCAGTCAGAGGACGAAGACACAGTACTAGAATTACATGCCAATGATATCATGGACACAGGACGCCCAAACTTTCCCAGAAATGAAATATCAAAACTAAGCAGGCAGAAACCTCAGAAAAAACAGTCAGATCAATCTTCGTCAAATAAACCCAAGCAATGAACAAATTCCTACAATGGAACTGCAGAGGACTACGCAGTAATATAGATGACCTGAATGATTTACTCATACAAACTAACGCATTAGGAGTATGCTTACAGGAAACATTTTTATCACCAAAAGTTTCACTCAAATTCAAAAACTATACTATGTTTAGGCGAGACAGGGATTCTGACTCTTCTTCCCTTGGAGGGGTAGGTATTCTTGTCAAAACTACCATACCATCAAGACATCTCCAACTAGAAACCTCCCTAGAAGTTGTAGCAGTTCGGATAGCAATGGGAATATCATTAACCCTTGCATCTGTTTATATACCACCTAATTATCCTTGCTCCCAGACTGAACTTGACAACCTTTTAACACAGCTGCCACCTCCTGTCTGTTTACTCGGTGATTTCAACGGTCACCATCCATTGTGGGGATCCTCCACTAAAAGAGGCCAATTAATTGAAACATTCCTAGATAACCATAATCTGACTGTATTAAACACTGGCTCTCCAACTTATGTTCAACTACCTACAGGTACAACATCTGCCATAGACTTATCTATCTGTTCAGCATCTCTTTTTCCAAGTATGGAATGGTTGGTGTTGAATGATCCATTCCACAGCGACCATTTTCCCATCATCAGCTCAATTCAAACACAGGTCGTATCATGCCCAAAAGCCCGTATATCTTGGAATTTCCACAAAGCAGACTGGAAAAACTACTGTACTTGTGTCCTACTAAACAAACAGTATGTACAACAAGAACATATTGATGACGTAACCGAACACATTACCAGCCATATATTATCAGCAGCCGAAATTTCTATTCCAAAATCCAACCAGAGCAAGCGGGTACACCAAAACCAATGGTGGAATCAAGATTGTACCATAGCGAAAGTAGAAAAAAACCGTGCTTGGAACCAATTTCGCAAATTCCCCACTACCGCCAACCTAATAGTTTTCAAAAAACTGAGAGCCAAAGCAAGACAAATTAGGAAAAAAGCAAAACATGACTCCTGGATTAAGTTTGCCTCAACTATTAACAAAAATACTGACACTTGGATTATCTGGAAAAAAATACAAGCTCTCAATGGAAAATTTCTACCGTTACAGTCTCCAATAATACAGTGGAATGGGCAGGACCTATCTTCTCCTACTGACATCGCAAATGCTTTAGCCGAATCTTTCTATAATACTTCCGCCTCAACCACTTACGTGACTGCTTTTCAGAGAATCAAAACTAATGAAGAACATAAAAAATTGAATTTTTCAACTAATCTCCCACTTCCATATAACCAGCCCTTTACTATAGCTGAACTCAAAGAATCCTTGAGTAAATCTCCAAATAGTGCAGCAGGACCAGACGGCATTCACTACAGAATGCTTAAACATCTGTGTGAAGCAGATCTGTACACACTATTGCTATTTTATAACAGGATCTTCTCAGAAAACACATATCCTCTCTCATGGCGTCATTCCTATATTTGTGCAATACCAAAACCGGGAAAAGATACCTCTCTAGTTCAAAATTACAGATCAATATCATTGACAAGCTGTTTGGGCAAGATCTTCGAAAGGATGGTGCATAAGAGGTTCACCTGGATTCTAGACTCCCAAAATCTGCTTTCTGATCACCAATATGGCTTCCGCAAAAACAGGTCCACCCTAGATTTACTTGTCAAAATTGAATCCAACATACGTAACGTCTTCATCAGGAGACAACATTTAGTTATGGTTAACCTGGATATTCAGAAAGCATTCGACACCACATGGCGTCATGGTATTATCACAGATATGCATCAGTTAGGGTTGAGAGGCTATCTCCCTCAAATTATTCAGAACTTTTTAAAGTTACGTACCTTTCAAATCAGATATCAAAACTGCCTATCAACATCTCATATTCAAGAAGAGGGTGTCCCACAGGGTTCCATACTGAGTCCAACCCTATTCGCAATTAGGGTCAACAATATATTGGAAGATCTTCCAAAAACTATTGAAGTATATATGTATGCAGATGACCTCACCATATCGTGCCAATCACAAAATATGAATTCTATCGAAAGACAGTTACAAATTTCTCTAAACAGAATAGAATCGTGGACTTTACGCAATGGATACCATCTTGCTGAACAGAAATCCACTACCACTCATTTCTGCAAACTCCGGTCATTTCGTCCTGATCCTGAGTTAAAGATAAAAAATGTGTCGGTTCCTCTGGTTAACACTGTCCGCTTTCTTGGCCTGATACTAGATAGAAAACTGAACTTTCAAGCACATGTGGCCTATCTTCGTACCATCTGCTTGAAGAAATTGAATATCCTTCGGTGTGTGTCATCCATGTCATGGGGTGCTGATCGGCATACGCTTATCCATATTTATAGAGCTCTCATCAGATCCCATTTGGACTACGGTTCTCCAGTGTATGACTCTGCGAGGAAGAGCACTTTAGAACGATTAAATACCATCCAGCACAGTGCCCTTCGAGTTTCTCTAGGGGCTTTCAGAACCTCCCCAGTCCAGAGCCTTTACATTGAAGCCCACCAACCTCCCTTACATCTTCGGAGGAAAACATTGCTTTTAATATATGCCGCAAAAATCCGCAGTCTTCCCTCCCACCCAAATTGGAGATGTCTGTACAATACCGAATGGGACTCATTTTACAACAGTAAACCAAATGAAAACAGACCTGCTGCACTTAGACTTAAAGAACTAACTCAAACGTGGAATATTGAAATCGGCAATATATATCAGGACATAACACCGCCTGATCCACCGTGGACAAATATCCCTGCAATTTACGATGACTATTTCCAACAGTGGGGAAAGAACACCTTGTGTCCCTTCAATATTTCACAGTTACATGAAGCTCACTCTGCTTCTAATTCACAGGCCTGTAAGATCTATACAGATGGATCGAAAACTGAGACCCAAGTAGGCGCTGCGGCGATCTTTCCATCTTTCAGCACTTCTGTCTCATTACCTGTAGAATGCAGTATCTTCACTGCTGAGCTTTATGCTATTAACTTGGCTCTAGGTCATATTACTCAACTTCTAATTTCATCTGCCATAATATACACTGACTTGCTCAGTGCTGTCTCTGCTATAAACAGTAATACCAACTCCTGTCACCCTGTAATAAAACAAATCCATTCTAAATTACTTGTGTGTAATGAGTCAAACCAAACTGTGACATTCTGCTGGATTCCAGGTCATTCTGGGATAGCAGGAAATGAAAGAGCAGATCTTGCAGCCAAACAACCAGATACTACTCGTTTACAGACTTTTCGAATCCCATATACTGATTATAAACATATCATCCGTAAAGCATGTTACAATAGCTGGTCATTAATCTGGAGAGGTTATCCAGGAAACAAATTATACCAAATAAAACCAGAACCAAAGCTGTGGCCCTCCAGCTTCCAGAAAAGCAGACGAGAAGAAACAATTTTAGGAAGGCTCAAGATTGGGCATACTCATCTCACTCATCTGTATCTATTAACTAATGACAGCGCTCCACAATGTACATCATGTCAAGTACAACTGACCATTTGCCATTTGTTAGTGGACTGTCCCCACTTTCAGAACATCTGCTTAGATACTTTTAAATCAATTGCTAAAACACAGTCATCAATAAATTTATTGCAGATTCTGGGAGATGATTCTAATAAAAAGGAACTATTTACTTTCCTAAACCGGATACAAATATATCATAAAATATAGTTATTTCATATTCACCATTAGAAGACACAATATGGCCCAAGTATCCTATGTGTCGTTAAACCCAACAACAACAACAACATCAAACCCTCTCTCAGGCTTCTAGATTCCATTCAGAAGAGGGCAGTTAAGTTAATTAATGACTCATCTCTAAGAGAATCTCTCCACTCTGTCTCATAGATGTCCTGTTTCTGCTGCATGCCTTTTCTACAGTTTCCATGGGCACTGTTCTTCTGAATTGGCTTCTATAATTGCCGCTCTCTCTCTTTCAAAACAGGGGGCACCTCCGTAGCCAGGTGGGTAGGTGCAGCAGTGCGTAGCACACGCTTCTTGATTAGACCAGGCAGTGGCAGATTAAGGATAGTTGGGGCCCCTAGGCAAATTATATTTGGGGCCCCCAAAGAATAATAATAATAAAAAAAATAAAATTTTGTACTTTTGAATTCCTGGATTTTTCTGCCTGTTAAAGAATGATAAATAATAAAACTTTTTAGTTTAATGAATAATTTTTTATGTTGTTTTTACAAATTTACTTTGAGAATTTTAGAATTCGCAAATTTATTGATTGTCTTCAAAGTTTATTTTTTTGGCAAACTCGTGTTCAATGGAAATTAGGGATAAGGCACTTAATCACTCTTGGCTCACTACAGCCATTGGTATTGCAGAATTATTTAAAGCATAGATAGTCCGCGCTGTTCAAAATACGTATTAAAATGTCATAATTGTTTTGAAAAAATTTTCGCTTAAAATAATCAAGATTTTTATGATGTTTACTGAAAACATTAATCTATTTTAGAGCACTATAGGAAAATGTCTTAGCTTGGGGGCCCACAAAGCCTGGGGCCCTAGGCACATGCCTCATTGCCTTAATGGATAATCCTACCCTGAGACCAGGGTTGAAGCCCGTGACCACCAAATACGGAGGATGCGGAAAGGTCAGGGAATGACCACTGCATATCCCCGGGGCAATATGGCCTTAGTTGCTAATGCTTCTAAAAAAACCAAATAACAACAATAATAACAGCTTTCAAAACAGTCCGAACACATGCAGCCAACATCCATTTACTGTCCAACTTCAAACCCACAGAACCAACTTTTCATCTTCCTCGTTTATTCACTGAACTGCTGTTTTCTGGAACAACCTTCCTTCATATGTATTTCCTGAAAATTAGTCTACAGAAATTCAAGTCTGATATCATCAAATATCTTCTTTCGTCTTCTCAACCTCCAACCAATCCATGGGTTGGAGGTTGAGAAGACAAAAGTACTATAGGTTCTAATACCAAGTTACCAAGTACTACAGGTTCTAATACCTCTTGTGTGTTTGGGGTTTTCATAAAAAAATAAATAAATAAAACTGTAGACAGTCCCCATGTTCATAGAATTGTAAAATGTAATGACTCTGGTCCCCCCCCCCCCATAACCAATTGAAGTATCACTTTTACTGCCAGATGCATGCTACATGTCATGCTGCACTATGGCCATAGATGCCGATGCACCTAAAAGGTTCCTAAACAAACACACAAGCTACATGTCAGAATAAAATTCTGGCATTTTTTTTTGTTAAAGTCTGATACCTTTGTGACATTTTCCTATAGTGTAAAATGTATTTGTGATGATAGGTGATTTTCTATTCGCAGCAACAAACTATTGGAATTTCATTTCTTTCCATGATAATTCTCACATAAGTCAGAGGCAAACTTTGAGATGCTATTGAATAGTGAAAAACAGCCATTATAATAAAAAAGCAGTGTTTCACTGACCAAATGAACTGCACTTGGCCAGGCACAGTGAATTAACATAAACAGTACTGCCTACTCTCTCACTGGCACCTCTATAGCCAGGTGGGAAGGAGCAGCAGTGCGTAGCACACGCTTCTTGATTAGACCGGGGTTCAAGCCTGTCACCACCAAATAATGAGGATGCGGACAGGTCAGGGAATGACCACCACATATCCCGGAGCAATATGGCCTTAGTTGCTAATGCTCCTAAAAACCAAACAACAGCCTACTCTGTCAGACTTAGCTTTACAAAGTGAAAAGCAATATGAACGGACAAAAAAGCAGCATACAGCAGTATACCAGGATTAAGCATTTTCCTTCAGGTTTTTGTCAGTGATGGGCATAACTGAAATTTGATTATATTTCATAATCAATTATGCAATCATTCGATTTCGAAAATAAAAACAACAAAATGAAAAATGAAAGAAATAAAACAGTGGGAGGAGGACTCGATCTGATGTTATCAAAACTACAGGTGAAGTGCTACTACCACTTGGGAAATGGTGCCATGCTCCTGTATATATATGTATATTTCTTTAAACAATTCCATTATGCCCAACACTAGTTTAAACTGAAATGAATATATTTTGAACTTTGAATTAACCAGATTTTACTGCATCACAATTTAACAAAAAATCAGGAGAAAAACTGTAGTTATCAGGAGGCAAGATAAAATGCCAAAAAAAAAAGTCTCCTACCTATATTATTAGAATTGGTAAGGCCTTTTTTCAATACACTATATTTAGAACCATATCAAATTTACTCAATTGTTAGGTGCATGAGTGATGTGCATAAATTCATTAAACACAGTAATATATATATATCTTTTTAACTAAGCAACTTAAAGACTAATAATACCTTTGTGCACAGTAGACATGAGACTTTTTCATTGTATCTCTGTCATGCTCCTTAGAAACAAATGGAAGTTCAAAATAATGATCAGCACTGCATACTTTACAGGTGATATAAAGCTGTTCAATCATTTTTGTTAATAAGCTTTTACCTCCACCAGGAGGACCACGGACGATAAACATTATATGACCGTGATGTTTAATGTACTGAACAGTCAAGTCATCTGTTAAAAAACTGAAATCAAATATTTTTTCTAGAGATACATCAAATCCTAAGACTTGCTTTGGTCTTCTGGAATCAGACATTGTGATGTTTGCTGAAAGCAGAATAACATAATTTAAATATAAATTTATGTAAATAAATAACCTTACATTTACAAAAATATACCATGTTTAATTAATATACTGAGTAGAGAAGAACAGTGAGAAATTAAGCAATTCAACCTGCAAAAGTGTAATGTCTTTAATTTCTTAAGAAATTCGAGACTGAAAAGTTGGTTTAATAATCCAGTATTTTGAATCAGAAAGTTATTTAAATAACTTTCTGATTCAGAATGTTTACAGAAACCAGGTTAATTCCTCCAACCCTCAATTGCCGTGAGTAATCTACAAGTTGCCCATTGTGGCCCGAACACGACCGATCTTTCAGGTAGTTCTCGACTTTACGAGTTAATAATTGTGCTCGTAAAGCAGGAATTTATTTCCCATAGACATAATGTTAAAAATAGGGTTTACGTTATCAACAATGAAATTAGTTAACTAATTAGTTTGTTTAATTTATTGATTTATCCAAAGGAATGAAAACGTAGCCTGTAAAATCAAGCAAATTATAATAATAAAGAAATTATTTATGACTTACAAATGTTAAAGAATGTTTATTCTTCATAATTTTACCCCAGGGGCTCACATCTGCTGAGTATGGGCTTGGCACACCCAGGGTCCTGAGCTGGATATCATCATTCTTCTCTTTCTTGGTGATTCCCTTCTACTTCTGACTCTCTCTCTCTCTCTCTCTCTCTCTCTCTCTCTCTCTCTGGGTAACTCGGAAATTTTTTTGGCTGGTGCAGCATAAGCCTCAGGCTTCCTTGCATTATGGCTAATAATAAACATAGTCATCGACTAAATGCACACTCGTTGATCACTCATTATTGGCTCGGCACTCGTTGGTTTGTTGTACAAGGAGTCATCTTCTTCAGAAATGCTTCAAGAGGCGTTTATTTTCAAGCTAATCTTCTCTTTTCTTTATAAATTTCAATAGCATGCATAAGCATTTTTTAATGGAACACACAAATTGCAACTAACACGATTTGCGGGGAGTAACAAGTTTACGAAGCTTAATTTAAAAAAAAAAAAAGGAATGAGAAGATTCTGAAAATTTATTTATGTTTTTTATATGATTGAAGATTTTAGTAAAGGGCAAACACATTTCAACACAATAACGTAAAAACCCACACAATTCCAACTATCTGTATTTTCACAAATGCCATAACATCAAGTTTACTACCCGTTCATGATTGCTTGCAGTGACAGAAAAGCCCAATAAACCAGAAAGTGCAAATTGTTTTATGGTCGTGACTTCCAGAAAAGTGCTTTAGAAAAATATTACAAAGCCATTCACAACTGGTTATTATTATTATTATTAGCCATATGATGCAAGGAAGCCCGAGGCTTATACTGCACCAGCCAAAAAAAAATTCCCGAGTTACCCTGAGAGAGAGAGAGAGAGAGAGAGAGAGAGAGCCAGAAGTAGAAAGGAATCACCAAGAAAGGGAAGAATGATGATATCCAGCTCAGGACCCTGGGTGTGCCAAGCCCATGCTCACCAGATGTGAGCCCCTGGTTCTTATAACATATGATAACGATGAAAGTGTAGTGAGTTTAATGATTTGATTTGGTAACTAATACCCTTTTTACATTATAAATGTAAAATATAGCAAAAATTCATTCTAAGGTTGTGGAATGAATTACCAAAAAACAATGTGTTATTGGGTTCACATTACGATATTTTCGCGATACAGTGCTAACGGATTAATATCATAAAGTGGGGTACACTGTATTGTATAGCTAAGCATGTGGTTTGAAATGTGGTATTTATGAATGTTTAACATTCATTTTTTGCAATTAATGTTCATATTTTCGATTTTGTTGATACTTGAAAAAAAAATGCATAAACCCGGTGTAAGACCCAAAGTCTTACAAGTTAAATTAAATATAAAATAATTAAGGAAAGAATGCTAGGTAGGGTGATAACGTAAACCTTTCAAGAGAACACTTAAAGTCATAAAATTTAAGATAGTGGGTCACGTTAATGGAACTGAATTAAGTAGAGTTTGTACTTAATGTAGAGACATTAGAGGGAGAAATATGATCGGCGTCCACTCCCTAAGAGCAAGCGAAGATAGCTAGATGGACCAGTGGGTGGTCAGTGGATGGCGAGGGACGAGAGACGGAGTGCTCACGAGAGGTCACAGTAGGGGCCAGCGGGGAGCGATCCTGATTTACCGTTAACAGAGAACGCTTGGTCAATTTTGGGGCGAGGTAGGTCAAGTAAGTGGACACAGATGTTCTGGATGGTTAAGGAGAGATTCTGAGATGCTGGGAATTTCCGGTGACCTTTCTCCTATTGCACGTCACGTGAAATAGGTAAGTGAGAATGGGATGATGATGGAAAAAGAGAAATGATTGGCTGTGGAAAGGAAAGGCGTTACTAAATTTTGAGATATAAAAAGGAAAGAGAGCGCGGGAAAAGGGCGGAAAAAAAGAGAGAGGAAAGTTTTTTTCGGGAGGTGAGAAAAGGTTCTTTGGAAGAAGTGATGAAAGTTTTTTTTGAGAGGTAGGCTGGGGAAACAACCCCTAGAAGTAATTCACCCGTAGGACCAATTTTGGTGAAT
This sequence comes from Mastigoproctus giganteus, assembly GCF_048544385.1. NCBI lineage: Eukaryota > Metazoa > Arthropoda > Arachnida > Uropygi > Thelyphonidae > Mastigoproctus > Mastigoproctus giganteus. The sequence continues at coordinate 144,934,177 of NC_143577.1, forward strand.
CGGCTAAACTCCGATAGTTAAGTAAAGTATAGATAGGAACTTTCTCGAGATGGAAGGAAGAAGTCCTTAAACCCCTTCCTAGAAATATATTTAGGAAGAAGGCGAGAGATGATGCTTACGAAAGTACACTGGGCAGCCCTGCAGTCTACACAGAGAAATAGAGTAAAAAGGAGCAACTCCGATTGAATGATCGGGCACAGCGTAGGAAATTATGATACCAGGAAGAATCGACGGAATAGACAGTATCCCTAGCAGATGTTTACAGTTCCGGAGCTGAAGGAGAGAAATCCCCGACTGATGGTGGACCCCAAATGCAGAGCGGAAAGACACAGGCGAAACATTTTGTTAGCGGGAGGATTCAAATCCCAGAAGTAAGTTTCAAACAGTTTATGTACCTATATATATATATTTGCAAAGGACTGTAGGAAAATTAGGAAATTTTAAATGAGATTGCGAGAGCACTTTCAGTAAACTCAGTGCATGTTCTGTAGTTGATTAAGGAAATATTTTGAACCAGTTTTACGTAGGATTGATTATAGTTATAGTATAATTTACAGACTAATTAATGAAGGGGAAAATTTAATAATTTTGGACGGGTAGAGCAGATAGAGTTGTATGTAAATTTATACAATGTCAATGAAGAAGAAGAAGAATTGTAATAACCATGAGAAGAATGTAGAATTGAGCTAAATGAGTAGGAATAATAAACATAAAAATGTCAATTGTGCTAAAAGAGTAGGAATAATAAACATGAAAATGTCAATTGTGCTAAAAGAGTAGGAATAAGAAACATAAGAATGTCAATTGTATTTAAGAGTTTAGTTAAACTGATTTTAGGAGAGTATTAGTAGTAGAGAGGCAAGAAATGATGATGTATGGAAGACCTTAAAGGCCAGAACCGTAGTATTAATGTAAAGTGAATAATGAGTATTGATTTGTTAAATAATCCAAGTTTGTATATATGTAATAAACCAATTTTATATATATATATATGAGTCGTGTCAGTCATTTTGAACACAGAGCCTAGTGTCCGGGTGAGGAAATTAACATTACTGAAACCCCCCCCCCCCCCCCGAATCTAGAATCTTCTGGGAGTTAATAAGTCAGGTGCTACGTGGGAGTTGAGAAAAAAAAAGGGGGGCATAGTAGACTCCATTGAAGAATTGATTAAAATAAACCTCAAATAAAGCTTCAATAAAAAAATAAACTAATAAGAAAAGTAATATTAGTTAAACGACAAGCTCCAACGCCCACAATTGGCAAGCCATAGCCAGGATAATTCCTCACAACGGAAGGCTGTGTTCAAAACGACAAAAAAATATAAAAGTAATTCAGTTGCTGAAACTGAAAGAAAAAAATTCAGCTGGCGAGCCAGAAATTTTAAACAGAGTAAGTATTTAGTTAGAATTTGTTACTGAATTAGAATTGTTATTGTGTTATAGGATTAGTTGTAGGAATGTGCTAGTTATTGGAATTAGATGGTTAATTAAAATTAAACCCCACCCCAAAAGATAAATCATGGCTACAAGGAGGGCGCACTGCAGGGAGGATAGGGAAAGGATTGAAAATAATAATGGACAGGAGACATCAGTAGAATCAATTGTTAGTACAGGGAACGATAGTAGGGGCCCTATTAAGTTAAGTAAATTTTTAAAGGCATTTAGAGGGGAACCATCAGAAAATGTAGAAAATTTTCTGAGAAGACTACAAGTGATTAAAGAAAAAGAAGGGCTGTCTGAAATGGAAATAGTAATGATGGCAGAATTTAAGCTGGAGGGCAGAGCCCAGACTAAATATTTAGAGGAAACCCAAGCAACGGAAGTAGAAACCCTAGACCAGCTGGAAAAAATACTAAGAAAGCTATTTTCCCCGAAAATCACATTTCTAGAAGGGATCGGGATGTTAAATAATTATAGTCAGAATAATCGCGAAAGTGTAGAGGAGTATCATAAAAGATTTTTAAATGTAAAATTAACAACAGAGGTATCGGAAAAAGAAAGTTGCGCCTTTGAAAAAATTTTAATAGGCCAGTTTATTACAGGAATACGAGACAGGTATAGGCGGGAAATCCTTAGAGGAAAACCGAACTGCTTAAAGGAAGCGTTAGAACTCGCCGTACAGGAACAAAAATTAGATTTCCAAAGTCGGGGGGCGATTAGAAGGGACATAAATGTTTTAGCAACGGGAGAAGAGACAAAACCGAAGGATAATAAAGAAAAAGAAGGCGAAAATAAATTAGAAGGGCTAGAGAGACAGATAGCGGAAATGGGAGCTAAATTAAATAGATTGTTAGGAGGATTTAACACGAGAGAGATCATGCAAGACAAAATTAATAGACAGAGGGGGGAAAACGCCCAAACCGGGCCAAACACTAGAGAAGATAGGCATGATAGGCTTAGGAGATGTTACAATTGCGGGGGAGTGGAACACTTTGCAAAACACTGTCCACTCAGGAATAGCTGGGGGAGATACCGGGCAGGTGATGACTACCGCAACAAACAGGACACTAGGCAGCAAGCGCAAGCCTTTAGGGCAACACGCAGTGATAGACCTGAGAGGGATGGAATAGTAAATAGGAGCAGGGAAATGGGGTGGAAAAATGACGAAAAGAAAATCATAGACAGTAGGAACCCCAGGGATAGGAATTTAAACTGAACAGGTCTCTCAAGAGCGCCCGCCTGGAGAGACCAGTACCAGAAGCAGGTGCGATTAAGACGGGCGAAAAATTGTACAAAGCATTAAGTAATGCAGACAAGATAGGCGACATGATATATATAAAGGGGAAGCTAAGAGGAATAGAAGGCAAATTTCTGGTGGACACCGGAGCTTCTCGCTCCATTTTGATGTGGCAATTTTTCTCAAAATACTGCAGGACAGCAAAAGGGGGGGAAATTAGGTGTTGTCAGGAGTTTTTATTGAAGGGAGTGGGTGCAGGGGAAATCCGCACAGATTATATTGTAATGGACGAAATTAGACTAGAGGGGTGCAAGGAGGGGGTAGCTCATGCTTATCTAGTGTCCGAAAGGATAGACAGCGGTAAGCATGACGCCATCCTAGGGATAGACCTGCTAAAAAAAATAGGTGTCAGGATCGACGTGAGAGAGGGCAGCCTTAGTTTCGGCAAGGAAATTTTAGCGGATCCAGAAGAAGAGGCAGAGGATGATAGCATAAAGGATTGGGAAGAAGAATGTGGGATTAACGCGATGGAAATGGTGGAGGAACCCCGATTAAGAAAATTAATAGGGCAATATGCTCAGGTATTTGCTAAGCGAATGACGGATCTTCAATGCACAAAACTAGTAGAGCATGAAGTGCACGTCAAACAAGAGATACCCATCTATACCCCTCAATATCGGATTCCCCAATACCAACTGCCCGCGCTGAGAGAAGAGATCAGGGAGATGGAAGAGGCAGGCATCATCGAAAAGTCGGTGTCCAAATGGAACAGCCCCCTTCTAATGGTCAAGAAAGGCGACGGTGCATTTAGGATAGTGCTGGACTTGCGGAAAGTGAATGCTGTCACGCACCCTATAGACTTTCCCCTGCCTAATATTACAGAATTACTATGCAGCCTGAAGGGAGCCAGGTATCTATCAAAGCTTGACTTACATTCAGGGTATTTTCAAATCCCTTTGAGGAAAGAGGACAGGAAGTATTTTGCGTTTTCCACACCCTTTGGCAAGTATAACATGACTAGGATGCCACAAGGAGCTAGGAATTCGGCTGCTTCCTTCCAATGCCTTATGAATACCATCCTGGCTGACCTACTGGAGAAAGGGGTGCTGTGTTTTTTAGACGATATCCTGGTATACTCACGAACGTTGGAAGAACACTTGGAACTGCTGGAAGACATCTTCCAGAGACTAGCCGAAGCAAAATTGAAGTTAAAAAGCTCGAAATGCAAATTCCTTATACCAGAAGTAGAGTACTTAGGTCACGTGATATCTGAAAGGGGGATCACACCTAATGCAAAAAACACCGAAGCCATTAGCAAACTTAAACCCCCGATGAGTGTAAGAGAAGTGCGTATTATTAGGAATGGTGAACTATTACAAGAGGTTCATTAAAGATAGAGCCCACGTGATGAAACCTCTGATAGAGCTTACTAAGAAAGGCAAGAAATTCCGATGGACGGAAGAGGCAGAGGGGGCCTTCACTGCACTGAAACAGGTAATGATTAGTAAACCCCTATTGAGGCACCCAGATGGGGGGCAGCCTTTTCTTTTGACATGTGATGCGTCGGGAGAGTGCATTGCGGCTGTTTTGGAACAAGGAGAAGGAGTAGAAGGGGGTACCATAGGCTACTGTAGCCGGCCCTTGAACCTTCACGAAAAAAACTATTCTACTGTAGAGCGAGAGGCACTGGCCATAGTCTTTGCCTTGGAACAATTCAAATTCCTAGTTTATGGCAGGAAGACTGTAGTATTGTCTGACCACCAACCTCTACAAATATTGAGGAACATTAAGGACAAGAATAGTAGATTGATTAGGTGGAGCCTGCAAGTGCAGGAATATGACATAGAAGTGCGCTATATCCCGGGAAGAACAAACACTGTAGCCGACTATTTTAGTAGAGCCCGTTATGAGACAAACGAGGTGGAAGCCGATTCGAGGGGTGATAGTGAGATAATAGAAGCATGTGTAGCTACCGCAGGGGACACGGAACTGAGGGGGGAGGAAATTGAAATAAGGAAGGCTCAAGAGATAGATCCGGAATGCAGTGGCATTATGCTAGGCCTGAAGAAGAGATCTGAAGCCAAACCAGCTCACAGAAAGGGGTATGCATTGAATAATAAGGGGATCTTAGTGTGGGAAAACAGAGATGAAAGGTGGGGCAAGGACCAGGAGAAGGTGGTCTTACCAAAGGAAATGCGCCCCGAGATATTAAAAGCCTTTCATGCTAGCAGAATAGCTGGGCACATGGGGTTCAAGAAAACGTTGCAGAGGATCAGGAAGCGGTACACATGGAAAGGGATGAGTAAAGACATAGAACGGTTTTGTAAGACTTGCCATGAATGCCAGATGAGGGCTACACATCTAGGTAAAGCCCCTATGCAACAACACCTAGATCCAGGACGACCGTTTGAGGCGATTGCATTAGACATTGTAGGTCCCTTACCAACAACACCTAGGGGTAACCGGTACATCCTATCTGTGATAGACATGTTTACTAGATACCCAGAGGCCTTCCCTTTAAAAGACCAGTCGGCTTCGGCTATAGCAGAAGTCTATCTAAAAGGAGTGGTATGTAGGTACGGTTGCAGCAGGTATATGTTGACAGACAATGGTGCGAACTTCCAGTCAGAGTTAATGATGCAGGTATGTGAGATGCTGCAGGTGAAAAAACTCAACACCGTACCATACAGACCCGAATCAAACGGGCTATGTGAGCGGTTCAACCGGACATTGAAGGGGGTGCTCTCTCACATTTCGGACTGTTCCGCTAAGGATTGGGACGAGAAGCTGCCCTACGCCTTGTATGCGATACGGACATGCGTCCATAAAAGTATAAAGGACACTCCGGCCTACTTGTTGATGGGTTTTGACCCAAAGTTTCCGACTGATTTATGCCTTAAGGGCAGTAGGGAGGAGTTCCCTGATATCACGGAGTATAAGGAGAAGATCATTAGTAATTTTGAGGAAGCACGCTTAGATGCAAGGAAGGCAAGTTTGGAGGCAAGCAAAAGGAACAGGGCACGTCTAAATATGGGAAGGAAATACAAGACGCTGGAAGTAGGAGATTGGGTAGTGCGGAAAAACCACAGGAAAGGGAAGGGAAAATGGAATAACCTATCCATAGGACCTTTCCGGATAACGGAAAAACTGTCCCCTGTTAATTATAGGATAAAGCTAACTCGACCACCATACACAGTTAGAGTGGAGCATGAGAACCATCTGAGACAATACCACTTGAGGGGGGGAGAATACATGAAGACCTGCCGCCCAAAGATCTGAGGATGGGGAAGACACAGGCAACACCTTGTCAAGGCAGGGATGAGAGCAGTGGCGAGACTCACACGAGCCAAGGAGAGATGTTGAGAAAAAGAAAGAGAGTGGATTACCAGGGACTACATAGAGGTAAATATTGCGTAAGAGGCGAGTAAGGAAGTCAGAAGGTGTTTAGAGACAGATGTATTTAGGGGGGGTTTATTTGAGGAGAGTATGGGATGGGAGAAGATTTAGTGAGGTCTAAAATATTTAGATTGTGTATATGTATATATCTGTATATAGAACACTAAGAGGGTCACATTCAGCTATGAGGGTAAACAAGTGGACTTGGGATTAAACTATCTTCAAAATTGTGCGATGGGTTAAGCAACTGAAATTTTAATGAATATGGATAATGTTAAAAAAAAAAAAAAAAAAAAACACGCGAAATAGGGATAATACAAGACTTCATCAGGGTGATTTTGGCGTCAGATGATTTGGCGTAAGTAGTTGTGTGTAAAGGGGATAGGTAAATAGATATACGGTGGAAGGTGTACCAGTATAGAAAAAAATTTACACATGCATAAATTTACACATGCATAAATTTTTTTAGGGGAGTATTGGCGAATGTAAGACCCAAAGTCTTACAAGTTAAATTAAATATAAAATAATTAAGGAAAGAATGCTAGGTAGGGTGATAACGTAAACCTTTCAAGAGAACACTTAAAGTCATAAAATTTAAGATAGTGGGTCACGTTAATGGAACTGAATTAAGTAGAGTTTGTACTTAATGTAGAGACATTAGAGGGAGAAATATGATCGGCGTCCACTCCCTAAGAGCAAGCGAAGATAGCTAGATGGACCAGTGGGTGGTCAGTGGATGGCGAGGGACGAGAGACGGAGTGCTCACGAGAGGTCACAGTAGGGGCCAGCGGGGAGCGATCCTGATTTACCGTTAACAGAGAACGCTTGGTCAATTTTGGGGCGAGGTAGGTCAAGTAAGTGGACACAGATGTTCTGGATGGTTAAGGAGAGATTCTGAGATGCTGGGAATTTCCGGTGACCTTTCTCCTATTGCACGTCACGTGAAATAGGTAAGTGAGAATGGGATGATGATGGAAAAAGAGAAATGATTGGCTGTGGAAAGGAAAGGCGTTACTAAATTTTGAGATATAAAAAGGAAAGAGAGCGCGGGAAAAGGGCGGAAAAAAAGAGAGAGGAAAGTTTTTTTCGGGAGGTGAGAAAAGGTTCTTTGGAAGAAGTGATGAAAGTTTTTTGAGAGGTAGGCTGGGGAAACAACCCCTAGAAGTAATTCACCCGTAGGACCAATTTTGGTGAATCGGCTAAACTCCGATAGTTAAGTAAAGTATAGATAGGAACTTTCTCGAGATGGAAGGAAGAAGTCCTTAAACCCCTTCCTAGAAATATATTTAGGAAGAAGGCGAGAGATGATGCTTACGAAAGTACACTGGGCAGCCCTGCAGTCTACACAGAGAAATAGAGTAAAAAGGAGCGACTCCGATTGAATGATCGGGCACAGCGTAGGAAATTATGATACCAGGAAGAATCGACGGAATAGACAGTATCCCTAGCAGATGTTTACAGTTCCGGAGCTGAAGGAGAGAAATCCCCGACTGATGGTGGACCCCAAATGCAGAGCGGAAAGACACAGGCGAAACATTTTGTTAGTGGGAGGATTCAAATCCCAGAAGTAAGTTTCAAACAGTTTATGTACCTATATATATATATTTGCAAAGGACTGTAGGAAAATTAGGAAATTTTAAATGAGATTGCGAGAGCACTTTCAGTAAACTCAGTGCATGTTCTGTAGTTGATTAAGGAAATATTTTGAACCAGTTTTACGTAGGATTGATTATAGTTATAGTATAATTTACAGACTAATTAATGAAGGGGAAAATTTAATAATTTTGGACGGGTAGAGCAGATAGAGTTGTATGTAAATTTATACAATGTCAATGAAGAAGAAGAAGAATTGTAATAACCATGAGAAGAATGTAGAATTGAGCTAAATGAGTAGGAATAATAAACATAAAAATGTCAATTGTGCTAAAAGAGTAGGAATAATAAACATGAAAATGTCAATTGTGCTAAAAGAGTAGGAATAAGAAACATAAGAATGTCAATTGTATTTAAGAGTTTAGTTAAACTGATTTTAGGAGAGTATTAGTAGTAGAGAGGCAAGAAATGATGATGTATGGAAGACCTTAAAGGCCAGAACCGTAGTATTAATGTAAAGTGAATAATGAGTATTGATTTGTTAAATAATCCAAGTTTGTATATATGTAATAAACCAATTTTATATATATATATATGAGTCGTGTCAGTCATTTTGAACACAGAGCCTAGTGTCCGGGTGAGGAAATTAACATTACTGAACCCCCCCCCCCCCCGAATCTAGAATCTTCTGGGAGTTAATAAGTCAGGTGCTACGTGGGAGTTGAGAAAAAAAAAGGGGGGCATAGTAGACTCCATTGAAGAATTGATTAAAATAAACCTCAAATAAAGCTTCAATAAAAAAATAAACTAATAAGAAAAGTAATATTAGTTAAACGACAAGCTCCAACGCCCACACCGGGAACTCGTAAATCGAGAACTGCCTGCGTAGTTTCCACATCGTTTTATTATTATTATTAGCCATATGGTGCAAGGAAGCCTGAGGCTTATACTGCACCAGCCAAAAAAAAAAATTTTTGATTTACCCTGAGAGAGAGAGAGAGACAGAGAGAGAGAGAGAGAGAGAGTGAGAGAAAGTAGAAGGGAATCACCAAGAAAGAGAAGAATGATGATATCCAGCTCAGGATCCTGGGTGTGCCAAGCCCATGCTCACCAGATGTGAGCCCCTGGGGATAATTTTCTTTAGCGATCATCCTTAACTTGCGCTGGTTTTTTGGAGATAGTTTTTTTCGCGGTTTCCAAATCTGCCAACATTTCATCTTCGAAAAGTTCACTTAATATCTTAGTTGCCTCATCCGCCACCCCCGATGTTGCTACTGTCACTAGTTCTTTGAATACTGTGCAAAATATCGGAATCACTTGGATATTCAGCTATTGTGACCATGTAAACATAGATGGAGAAATTTACTGAAACGTATGGATCACTCACTTCTACGAAAAGCATATGACTTCTTGTCGGAGTAAGGGGAAACCACAACACAGGTTGATCAGAGGCTATTATCCATGTCGGGAATCTTCTTAATCCTTTGACTGGCTATGGAAAGCATAGTGCGACTTCTCGGCATGTGGCTGCATAGGTTTTATAGACATCATTAACGTTGTGGGACAGTAATCCCTTTCACCCTTAATTCATGCTTTTTAATTACCTAAAGGCCAGAGAACAATGCGCACAAAGTTGTCTATCGTAATCCATTCGTTTTTTGGAAATTATTTTAAATGTTTCCGTAAAAACCAAGGGGAATTTACAAAAAAATTCGCTATGAAAAAGTTAGTTAAACAGAGGTCCGACTGTAATTAACTCAAAAATGAAGCAATTTTAAAATACATAACTGGTCGATTGTGCAATTAAAATGCTGGGGGATGGGGGCCCGCTTCCCCCACCATAGTTCTGGCTCCAGATACTCAATTAAATTCAGGATTTCATTTGTAAAATAAATAATCGCTTCAACAATGGGCTCGCAAATTTTCAAAAAAAATAAATAAATAACGGGCTCTCGTGAGCTCACCACTGTGTACATATATATATATATATATATAAGCTAAATTGAAATAGGATATTTGCTGGTAGCATGGCAAACTAGTAAAGTGGAAAAGAACTTAGCCGAATAAAATAACATAATAACAGAAAAAGGCAATCCTGCACTTTAGTGTCGTTAGCCCGCAAGTCACCGCCAGATCCAGCCTAGCGTGAATCGTATTCTGATGGGCAGTTCCGACTTGACTGAGCATTCGCGACGCTGGCCACAGAGTAGTAAGATTCTCTGTGATATTGGCAATGTACTACGCACAGAAAAATATGATGTTACTACTCAGTGGTACTACATACGTGCAGTAGTAATTTTTTTTTCGTTTTCAGAAAGAATAAAATACAATTTCCTGACTACATAAGAATTTGATTATAAAAGTGCGGAAATTTGCCTTCAGCTGGTAGTTGGTTGGTGAAACAGACTTCCATCTTTTGTTGTGGAAGTTGATAGCCTAAATAAATTTAAGGCTCAGCTGGACAGGTATTTCGAAGGAGGGGTGAAATGGAAGTGTTTTTTTTTTTTTTTTTTTTTTGGCTGATGCTACATAAGCTTGCTCTCTTCATCATATGCCTCTACTAATGCTAAAAGCAGATATTTATAAAAACGATAATGGAAATAGGTAATTATTTTCAGGTAATATATTTTGTATTTCCTGAAAATAATAATAATATGAATATATTTTGTGATTATGTGTAATAATTTGTGAATTATTACAAATACATTCACAAATTTTATTTCTAATAAAAAATCCATTGTTTTTATAACTATCTACATTTATTTTTATTATCAAATTCTTATGTAGTCAGGAAATTGTTTTTATTCTTTCTGAAAACGAAAAAATAAAATAAAAAATTACTGCGAGTACGTATACATTTCCAGTAAACTAGTACTGTATACAGATCGGCAGATATAGTGAATGTCGCGCATGCTCAGCAAGTCGGAACTGTCCATCAGAATACGATTCACGACAGGTTGGAGCTGGCGGTGACTTGCGGGCTGACCGTGACTCACGACACTAAAGTGCAGGATTACCCAGAAAAATATATTGGGGGGGGATAAAGAAGAAGAGGGTAGTGTTGAAGCAACATTCCTAAAATAATTTAGAAAATTAAGCCAATTAAAAGAAATTTAGCGGCGCCCCCTTGATGGCACTCGTTTCCGAATATGTGAAATCTAGGGTGGAAACGTAGACTAACATTACATGGCCAAATAAATTGAAAATAATAATTAATAAAATGAAATAAAATAGACTGACCATTATTCCCCATCTCGACAGAGGACCACGAGGCCAATAATAGTCAGGGAATTACTGCATTTCGAACGCTAAACAAATCCATGCAACGACGGAATGATATTAAAATCAGACCGCCGATGCAATAGATTTGCTTAGCGGTGATCGTTATGCAGCGAAAATAAATAAAACCGAAAGCGTAGTACTCGCATGGCCAAACCACACCACTGACAAAACAATAGTTGAACTAAAAATATATAGAAACAAATTAGGCTATACATAGCAGTACGAATGCAGCGATGCAATAGATTTGCATAGTGGTGGTTCTTATGCAGCGTTTTCACTGCATAAGGACCACCACTATGCAAATCTATTGCATAGGCAGTCTGATTTTAGTATCATCCCGTCATTGCATGGATTTGTTTCGCGTTCGAAATGCAGTGATTCCCTGACTATTATTGGCCTCGTGGTCCTCTGTCGAGATGGGGAATAATGGTCAGTCTATTTTATTTCATTTTTTTGATTATTATTTTCAATTTATTTGGTCATTTAATGTTGTTAGTCTACGTTTCCACCTTAGTGAGATTTCACATAATTCGGAAACGGGCGCCATCAAGGGGGCGCCGCTATAAATTATTTTAGGAACGTTGCTTCAACACTATCCTCTTTTTCTTTATCCACCCTATATATTTTTCTGTTATTGTTATGTTATTTCATTTGGCTAAGTTCTTTTCCACTCTACTGGTTTGCTACTGGCAAATATCTTATTTTAATTTAGCTTATTATAAGCAACATGTAGTGGATTGTGCTTTTCTGCTGCCGCTGATGGTAGCTTTCCTACTATTTTTTTCTTATTTATTTTAATATATATTTTTATTAATTTCTATCCCTCTATTTAATTTTTGGATTATATATATATATATATATATATATTAAGCTTATATAAATATATTAAACTTTCCAAAAAGTATGGTAGTACATTTGTTAAAAACCATTTCAAGTGAAAATAAACTGAACATGTGCAATAAAGATGTATTATTTTAATTAATTGAATTTTTCTCCCTTTTGTCGACACGAAATCATCAATAATTTTATCCTAATTTATGTTTCGTGCAACGTGAGTTTCAATGGATTCATTTCATATATTGGTTAGTTGTTCTTGTCCAGTTATTGATCTAAGGTGATTTATAATTAATTTGAGTTTACTCAAGGACCTTTCACAAGAAGCTACTATTACAGACAGGGTAAGAAAAATTCGTAATGCTATTTTTGTGTTTGGATAATTTCGATAACACAATACTCCTGAATCAATTGGGGAAGATATATACAGGGTGATTCAGAACTATGTTTCAGAAATGTGCATGGAGGTTGGGAACACAATAACAAGCAAGAATCATATAGGAACATATGGTCGCATGCGCAACCCACACGCGCTAGAGGGCGCTGCATGTCGGGAGGAAAGGTGGCCAGGAGGAAGCGTCATTTGTGCGTATGAGCATGCGGAAGGATGAATCGCTACACGAACAGCGAAATGGCGTATATGCACCTCGTTTACGGGGAAGCTAATTGCAGTGGAGCAGCCGCTAGGGAAGTGTATCGTTACCGGTTTCCCAACAGACGCATCCCTTGTCATACCATGTTCGGACGTCTGCATAGTCGATTACGCGAAACGGGACGTTTCGAAGGACGAATGAACGACACTGGTGTTGAGAGAACGACGCGGTCACTTGTCCTGGAAGAAGTCGTGCTGGCAGAAGTCGAAAACGATCAAAGGACCAGTACTCGAGCTATTGGTTCACGTTTAGGTGTGTCTCAATCCAGCGTGTGGCGCATCTTACATGAGGACGAGTTGCATCCGTACCACGTACAACGCGAGCAGGCTCTGTCCGCCGGTGATTACCAGTGATGGACTTCGCACGTTGGTTTTCACAGAAGACTGCAGCGGTCCCGAACTTTGCAGCAGACGTCCTCTTCACTGACGAAGCGATGTTTACACTGGAAGGCATCTTCAATGTGCATGTGTGGACACATCAAAATCCGACGAACCATGCTGCTCAACGTCGCTGCAGCATCACGTCTGGGCAGGTTTGGTTGGTGACAGTGTGATCGGCCTCTACGTGCTTCCATCGAAACTTATCGCACCTTCCTGGCACAGGTCCTGCCAGAATTGCTGAACGATGTACCCCTCCACATGCAGCAGCGCATGTGGTTTCAACACGACGGAGCTCCAGCGCATTTCTCCATTGTCCGCCAGCATCTGGACGCAACATTTCCGGGGCGATGGACCCATTCCATGGCCACCTCGATCACCAGACCTGTCCCCAAATGATTTTTTTTCTTTGGGGCTACATGAAAAGCCTAGTGTATGAAACCCCTGTGGATCGGACATGGATCTGGTGGCACGGATCGTTTCTGTAAGTGGTTTTGTTGCCGATACACCACGCATTCTTGCGAACATTCGTCGTCGTTGCGAGGCGTGTATTACATCTGCAGGCAGCAACTTCGAACACCTGCTTTAAAAGTTTCTTTTAAAAGAATCATGTTGTGTAAACTCCTCTTTGTCTAATAAATTATCATTATGTGTCACCTGTCTTGGGTCTTCCGTCTCTTTGTGGGCGTGTAGCGCGTCTGGGTTGCGCATCCGACCATATGTTCCTATATGATTCTTGCTTGTTATCGTGTTCCTGACCTCCATGCACATTTCTGAAACATAGTTCTGAATCACCCTGTATATAGTAGTAATATTAAACTGTTAAGAAGCAAAATAAGCAGAAAAAAGGAAAATAACAAAAGTTATCTTATGTCTAATGCTCCAAAACGGAAGCAAAAGGATATAAATAATGTGTGCTTTGTGACATAAATAAAGTGTCCGTGAAAATAGAAAATACACAAAGTGCTTGAACTAAGAGAAGTTTAAGGGACAGTAGAAACTGGAAGTGAAGTAGTGGTGAAAAAATTTTAAAAACCAAGTACAAAAATGAACTGGGACTGAGGAAGCAAACAATATACAAAAATATAAAAATAATTGTATACAAATAAATAATAAATAACAAAGAAATAAATAATACTGTATCCACATATGGGAGGGCAATTTTAGCAAGAGGTGGAATCAAGTGATGGCAAATATGCAAAATCTGAATACAGTAAATGAAAAGATGATACATAGCCAGGAATTCCTGGCTATGTATCATCTAAAATTGACCCTCCCATATCTGAATACAGTGTTATTTATTTATATATTATTTATTTGTATAAAATTATTTTTATATTTTTGTATATTGTTTGCTTCCCCAGTTCATTTTTGTACTATGTTTTTCAAATTTTTTCACCACTACTTCATTTCAAGTTTCTACTATCCCTTACTCTTAGTTCAGGCACTTTGTGTATTTTTCATTTCTATTTTTACAGACACTTTATTTATGTTACAAACCACACATTATATAAATCTTAAATAAATCTTAATGCTATTGATCCAATGATTTTAACTTTATATATATAAAGTTAAAATCATTGGATCTATAGCATTAAGTACTGTATGTATTTTTATTTAATTCACCTTTTCACAAATGTAATAATTCACAAATATATTCACAAAATATATTCATATTATTATTTTCAGGCAATACAAAATATATATTACCTGAAAATAATAATTACCTATTTCCATTATAGTTTTTATAACTATCTACTCTTATTCTTATAATCAAATTCTTATGTAGTCAGAAAATTATTTTATTCTTTCCGAAAACGAAAAAAAAATGACTGCACGTACGTAGTATATTGCCAGTACAGTATGTATATAGTCAGTGTCGCGCATGCTCAGTCAAGTCGGAACTGCCCGTCAGAATACGATTCACGCTAGGTTGGGGTTGGCGGTGACTTGCGGGCTGACCTTCACTCACGACACTCTAAGTGCAGATTACCTTCTGTTGAATAGCTTGTCATTGTATCCGAAATCACTCGCCTTCGTAATAAATTCGCATCCTTCTTAAACTTATTTATAGACTCTCGTCCATATCAAACAAAAACTAAATAATGCTTACCTGAAAAATATTTGAAATATAATACAGTATTCAAAAAGAGTTACATGCACTTTTATATTAACATCTACCAAACACCACACATGAATCATGATGTACAAATGAGAGATTCCGAAACCAAAACTGATAATGCAGGTTCCACGTGACAAGGCGCAAGCTCAACTATTATTGGCTCGAGTTAAGTAGATGCATAATCGTCATCCTTTGTTTACGTTTGGGTTATCTTCATTCGCAATGGCAACTATTATTCAGTATTCACCTTAACTTGAATGTTTTTTTTTAATTTTGTAGTTAGAGCTCATTACGAGTAACGAGTAGTCCTGGGAAATTTTACGGGGATGGGGGACGCTCCAATTTTTAAAATTAACCGTGACCGTACCCAGTCCTGTGCGCATTTTAAAATCGCAACCATCGTAATCTAATTTCAAGTAATGCAAAAAGCCGTTTTATTGAAGAATCAATGGAGGGAGCCCTTAGGGAGTAGATCAGGAGTCTGTATTAGGAAAAAAAAAAAAAAAATCTTATCGCGGTCCGCATGATTGAAATTAAAATAAAATTAATAAATAATCTAATAAATATTAGATGATACAGTATTTGTATTACTATAGATACAAAATTTTGTTAAAATACTTGGAAAGGAAGAAGGCAGTGATTGGTAGGCGCCACTCAGGTTTATATGCCTAGAGTGTTTATATAACCCTCCACTTGGCGCTGTTTTAAAATCGGGAACTCGTTTTCCGATTTTAAACCAGAGTTTTGGGGATTAAACACCCTACCTAAGCTAAACCCCTCCTCCTCAACGACACAAAACAAACCCAGTGTTGTACTAAGCTGACAGTGTTAGAGAACTAAAAGGACGAGAGGGGTAATTGTGCAGGCAGATATGAAGTTTTCTGAGCAGTGCAGACGGTTGCAATGCTATGGTGTTTTGTCAATGATATACAGGAATTTTTCTAGTAGGGACAAGGGTAAGGCAATAGTGAGGCCAATTTATTTGGTTTTTAGGTGCATTAGACAACTAAAGCCATATTGCTCCGGGGATATGCGGTGGTCTTTTTCTGACCTTTCCGCATCCTCCGTATTTGGTGGTCACGGGCTCGAACCCCGGTCTAATCAAGAAGCGTGTGCTACGCACTGCTGCTGCTCCTGCCCACCAGGCTACGGAAGCGCCAGTGAGGCCAGTAGTAATAGAGGAGTACAGTATTTGAAACGATTTCGTGGGGACGGATCCCAACAATGTGAACCAATTTTGGGGGGATGGAAGCCGATCCCAATTTCGCGGGAAATGGTATTTGGAAATAAAAAATTGTTTGTTTTTCTCTCGATAGATGGCGATAGCTGTAAATTTAGAATTTAATTTTCCATTTATTATTATTTTTTTTTGGGGGGGGGGGTCCGCACGCGAATTGGGATCGTTATATACAGCGAGCGTTGACGTTTCCTTTCAGCTAAAGGATCAACATGTTTGTTGATCTTATGTGATGTGTAAAGCTGACACGACCAGTTTCTGGCCGTGTCAGCTTTACACGGTCAGCCGCTGATTAAAAACCTTAAATTTAGAATTTCTGTGTGTGACATTTACAAAAAAAAAAAAAAAAAAGTTAAGTTATTATCGTCAACGGTTTCTATCTCTATCCACAGTAATTATATTTAGGAATCACGATGACTGATAAAATTTCAAAAGCAAAGTTCACTTTATTTACATTCAGCCCTTTTTGGAAAATACCCTCGATATTCTCAACCCTACCCACATAATACACACAAACATGAAAATCACATGGTGATTTCATCTACTACATGGTAAGATTTTGGTGCTTTTTCAGTTTATTGAATATAAATGAGTTTATTTACGTATTAACAGCAGAATGCAAATTTAAGCTGCCCAGGAGATACAGCTTGGGTTGACACAGAACATACATTCTTTTCTTCCTACGTTCGAAAACTTCAGCCGACATTTGTGGATGGTAACACCACAGACGATGGAAATGAACTAATTTCATGCTAACAACAGCACATAATAATTCAGACACAGCATGGGTTTGTTAAGGGAAACTCTTGTCTGACAAATTTGATTGGATACTATGATGTGGTTACAAAGGAACTGGATGCAAAAAATATTTTTATCATATACTTGGATTTCAGAAAAGCTTTTGACACTGTTGCGCATGGAAAAATACTATGCAAATTAGAGCAGAATGGTATTAAGTGTAAATTGCTACAGTGGATAAAAGGGTGGTTGAGTGGGAGAAGACGGAGGGTGGTAATCAAAGGCAGTATGCACTGAAACTTAAGAACCAGTTTGAGCAAGATAACCACAAGGAATATTACAACTTTCTGAAAGTGATAAAGTACAAAAAACCTATAGGTAAAAAGAAATCCAAAGAAGAAAAAATTAGTCAAGAAACACTTGTCAGGATGAACCGAAGACGACAAATGAAGAGCAAGATAAACACTGACAAGGATAAAATTGAGTATACTGAGTATTATATAAAAATATATATAATATATATAAAAGCAAATTAGAAAGAGACTCAGAGAGAACATAAGAAGATTTAACACAAGAAAAGTAGAACAAGCATTAAGGGAAAACAAAGGACTTAAAACAGCAGCCATGAGCAGTAATACAGAAAGACAAATGATACTGAAACTGAAGAATAGTGATTGAGTACTTATAAATAGCAGAGAAGGCATAATTCAAATAGCAGAAGACTACTATACAGAATTATACAAGGAGCTAGGGAATGATGCCAGCAGTGGGAAAGATGGACTGCAAATTAGTAACACATCTGGCATATCCGATGTCCTTCCTGATGAGGTAGAACATGCATTGAATAAAATAAAGAATCAGAAAGTTCCGGGGGAAGAAGAAGTTACTGTAGAATTGTTAAAATTGTGAGGAAGAGACATAGCATAAAAACTGGCAAGACTCGACACAAAATGCATTAGAAAAAATGGGATGCCTAAGTAGTGGAACAATGCAATCATAGTTTTTCTGCATAAGAAATGAGATAAATCAGAAAAAGGAAATTATAGACCAATTAGCTTGTTATCCCACATCTGCAAGTTGTTCACAAGAGTCATTACTAACAGAATAGTAAGAATACTTGATGAGAATCAATCGAAAGAACAAGCTGGCTTTAGGACAGGATTCTCAACTATGGATCACCTTTATGTATTATCACAGCTAATGGAGAAAGCAAATGAATAAAAAACACCATTATGCCTGGCATTTGTGGATTATGAAAAGGCAAATGACTCCATACATAAGGAAAGACAAGGCATAGATAACCGATAAATATTATGATTCTGAAGAAAATATATGAGAATACTACCTCCTTTATTACACTAGACAAAGACAGTAGCAAATATAAAATTGAGAAAGGAGTTCGACAAGCAGACAATATCGCAGAAGTTGTTTACTGCTGCCCATGAGAAAGCTTTCAGAAGATTAGACTGGTCACAGAAAGGAGTCAATGTGAATAGAGAGTACCTAAACCATTTACGTTTTGCAGATGACATTTTGGTCATAAGCCAGGATCCCGAAAAAATTAGAGGAAAATCTTAAATAGTTATGCAGAGTTAGTAAGGAATTTGGACTAAAGATGAATATGGCTAAAACAAAAGTAATGATGAACAAGTATGCCATAGAGAGGGAAATAATGATTGAAGGAACAGTAATTGAAAAGGTGGAGTCATATATATATCTGGGACAAGTTGTCAGCTATAATAATGATATATGGCTGGAAGTCAAGAGAAGAGTAAATTTTGGATGGATAGAATTCAGGAAATAGTCACATACTGAGGAGCAATATCCCAATTTGTCTGAAACGTAAAATAATGAACCAATGTATACTGCCCACCGACTTATGGAAGTGAAACTTGGACACTCACCAAAAGAATGGAAGAGAATTTGAGAACTACACAGCGAAGAATGGAAAGAATTATATTGGGAATCAGACTGTTCGACAAGAAGAGAATCACATGGATTAGGCAGCAAACAATTAAAGGACATTCTTATCAAATAAAAAGAACTAAAACAGTCTTGGGCAGGACACATAACTCGAAGACATGATGACAGATGGACTAATAGAATAACAGAATGGTACCCAAGAGGAGCTAGAAGAAAAAACCTGGAAGCCAACGACGGAGATGGACAGATGAAATTCATGAGTTTGTGGTTAGTAAATGGATGGCCATTGCACAAAACAGAAGGAACTGGAAAGTTACTGGAGAGACCATCCTGCAGTGGATTGAAAATGGATGATGATCATGAATCAATGGACGCTGCTCTTTCTTGACTAATGTTATTAGTGGAGTCCCACGGGGTTCGGTGTATATTTATAAATGGTATTTGTGAACGTATATCAGACTTACTGTGGAAATTTGCAGGTGATACAAAGGTTGGCAGCGTTGTTAATGACAGTGCTACTGCAACAGGAACTAGAAAATTTGGACAGATGGGCTGAGAAGTGGCAACTGAAGTGTAACATTGACAAATGCAAAGTACTGCATATGAATAGAAGTAACTCCAGAGGAACGTGCCAACTGTGTGATACGACACTCAGGGCGGTATACAATGAAAAAGATCTGAGAGTAATTGGGCAGTCAGATATTAAATTTTCTGAGCAATGCAGACAGGCTACAAGAAGAGATCATGGGGTTCTGGCAATGATAAACAGGGATTTTGCTAGCAGCGAAAATGAGGTGATTGTCACATTCTATAAAGCAATGGTCAGACCACACCTTGAGTACTGCATACAGATCTGGAGACTTCATTTTAGGAAGGATGTAGATTTGCTTGAGCGTGTACAGAGAATAAAGGGATCCTCTTACCAAGGGTGGCTTAAGTTCTGTGAATTGCAGCTGCTGCAGACTAGTCACCTGCGAGGTGATCTGATTGAGGTGTATGAGGCCTTGAATTGATTTAGCATGCTGAATTCTGATGGGAATTTTCCACTTGCCCAAATTACGAACCTAAGGGAGCATAATTGAAATTGAGGAAAGACAGTTGTAGAATAGATGTGCGGAAATTAGCGGGTGGTTAATTGCTGGACCAAACTTCCATCTGTCGGGGTGCAAGTTGATGGGTTAAATAAATTCAAGGAGAAACTGGACAAACATTTAGACTGAATGGTTGTGTGAATTTTTTTTTTTTTTTTTTGACTGATGCCAAAAAAGCTCATATGCCTGTTCTCTTGCATCACATACCACGATTACTATTACATTGTTGAACAAAGAAGAAAACCCATTTTTACACTTAACTGCATAAAAGCACAAAACATACACAACTCACAACAGATCATTTACAACCCACAGACAGAACACAGTTTCTTTAATTTCCCACGTATTCGTTTAAATTTTACAAGCGAAAACACATCAAGCATATGCTCTCCTCTATTCCTAAACAAGCACAGGCGTGTCCCCATGTACAGGCCAGAGGTGGACTTTGGCCTATTCAACTGCCTAGGGCTTGTAATTATTTGGGGCCCTTAAAACGGTTTTATTATACATTATTTTATTTTAAATAAATTTAATTAGCATTAGCATTAGTAGAGGCATATGATGCAAGAAAGCAAGCAGATGCAGAATCAGCCAAAAAAAAAAAACGCTTCGATTTCACCCCTCCGTACGTTCCAAATACCTGTCCAGCTCAGCTTTAAATTTATTCAGTCTATCAAATTACACAACAAAGGATGGAAGTCAGTTCCACCAACCAACCAATCACTCGCTGGCTAAAGGCAAACTTGCGCACATCTATCATACATCTGTTTTCCTCAATTTCAATTTATGCCCTCTCAGGTGATTATTCTGAGCAAAAGGAAGAATCCCATCAGCACTGAGCATGCTCAAACCATTCAAGCTTTATACACCTCAATCAGTTCACGTAGCAGGTGCTTAGTCTCCAGACACTGTAATTTTCAAAACTTGAGCTTTCTTCGTAAGAGCACCCCTTTGTTCCCCTCACCAATATGGTTGCCCTTCTTTGTACTCGTTCCAATAACTCTACATCATTCTTAAAATGATACCTCCAGACCTGTATACAGTACACAAGGTGTGGCCGGATCATTGCCTTATACAACGGGATAATCACCTTCTTATTCCTGCTAGAAAAATTCCTGTATATCATTGACAAGACACCATGAGCTACTCTTGCAGACTGTCTCCACTGCTCAGAAAATTTCATATCTGCCTGCACAATTACCCCCAGGTCCTTTTCATTCTCTACCATTGTCAGTATACTGCCAGAGAATTGATAACTTACTCTGGGGTTACTGCTTCCCATATGCAGAACTTTACACTTGTCAAGGTTAAACTTCATTTGCCACCTCTCAGCCCATATGCTCAACTTACCGACCCTGCCAACCTTCGTATCGTCTGCAAAATTGCACATTTAGGTTGATATACCATCATTAATATCATTTATAAATATAGAAAACAACAATCTACCCAAAACTGAACCCTGAGGAACTCCACTAATAACATTAGTCCACGATGGGCAGTGTCCATTAATTACCGCATTCTGTCTTCTCCCACTCAACCATCCCTTTATCCCTAGCAGCAATTTGCCTCCAATGCCAAACTGCTCCAATTTTTAAAGTAATTTTCCATGTGCAACAGTATCAAAAGTCTTTCTAAGATCCAAATATATGATATCCAAATTATTCCTTGCATCCAGTTCCTTTGTGACCACCTCATAGTATCCAATCAGATTGGTCAGTCAAGACTTTCTCTTAACAAAACCATGCTCTATTCGAGCTATAACTGAAGTCTTGTCTAGATGATCCTGCAGTGCTACTTTAACCAGTGCCTGCATTAATTTTCCTGGAACAGAAGTTAAACTAACTGGTCTATAATTAATTGTGTTGCACTTTTAACCTCTTTGTGAATTTGGGTCACATTTGCACTTCTCCAGTCGACGGGTACCTCCTCTGAGTCCAAAGAAGCTCTCATTATTACGGCTAAAGGAAAGGTTTCCTTACTTCCTTTGCTGCCTACGTTAATATAACTGGATAGAACCCATCCCATCCCATTATAAGACATCCAATCGGAATGTCTTATAATGGGGGATTTTAACTTCCCAGATATTGACTGGAACTCGTGGGTTGGGCACTCACACACTAGTCAGACTTTTGTGGATTTATTGGATGATTGTTTTCCGCAGCAGCATGTTCGAGAGGCAACCAGAGAAAGTGATACTCTTGATCTGGTTATCAGCAGTGATCATTCATGTATTAGGAATTTGCAGATAAAAGAACCACTAGGTGGCAGTGATTACAGTGTATTGACGTGGGATTTACTTAAAGATTTAATTACCATCACGGGTAAAGGAAAGGGTTTTTGCTTCAGTAAAGGCGAGTACAGTGGTCTCTGACAGTTTTTAAATTCTGTACAGTGGGATCAACTGATGATGCTACCAACAGTATATTCTAAGTGGGAAGCATTCAAGGAATTAATCGTGGAAGCTAGTAAAAGTTTCATACCTATTAAGAAATATTGTTCAAGGTTTAGGCCTAAATGGTTATCTACTGAACTAATGAGACTCGTGACAGAGAAGAAAAATACATGCGATGCATATAAATTATCAACCGACTCAGAATCCTATGGCAGATATAAGCTAGCCTGTAATCAGGTCACAAAGGAGGTTAGGCAGGCGAAGGCAGTTTACAAGAAATCCTTGGTAAAAGATGCTAAGAAAAACAGCAAGGATTTCTTTACTTATATAAACTCTAAAAGGAAGGGGATGAATCTGACTGGTCCACTTGACATCGATGGTTCGACTGTTGATGATCTGCTCAGATAGCAAACAAACTGAATGAGTATTTTGCATCTACATTCACACGTGAGGAATTATTAAGGTTTGAAAATGGCAGAAGGTTATCAAATTGTAGCAAGACACTTAATGATTTTGTAATAAGTGAGAGCAAAGTGGAAGAGAAATTGTTGAAGTTAAACGTAAGAAAAACGCCTGGGGTGGATGGAAACTATCCAGTTATATTAAAGGAGGCGGCAAAGCAACTAAGAAAACCCTTAGCCATAATTATGAGAGAATCCTTGCACTCAGGGGAGATTCCCAAGGACTGGAGATTTCAAAATATATCCCCAATTCACAAAGGGGGATTAAAGGGTGACACGAGTAATTACAGACCAGTTAGTTTAACCTCTGTTCCAGGTAAAATAATGGAGTCACTGGTTAATGATGCATTGCAGGATCATCTAGACAAGACTGCAGCAATAATTCAGACACAGCATGGGTTTGTTAAGGGAAAGTCTTGTCTGACAAATTTGATAGGATATTATGATGTGGTTACAAAGGAACTGGATGCAAAAAATAATTTTGATATCATATATTTGGATTTCAGGAAAGCTTTTAACACTGTTGCGCATGGAAGACTATTGTACAAATTGGAGCAGAATGGTATTAAGGGTAAGTTGCTACAATGGATAAAAGGATGGTTAAGTGGGAGAAGACAGAGGGTGGTAATCAATGGATGCTGCTCTTCGTGGACTAATGTTATTAATGGAGTCCCACAGGGTTCGCTGTTAGGTCCACTGCTGTTTTGTATATTTACCAATGATATTGATGAAGGTATATCAGGCTTAATGTCGAAGTTTGCAGATGATACAAAGGTTGGCAGGGTTGTTAATGACAGTAATCGCAGTGTGCTACTGCAACAGGATCTAGGTAATTTGGGCAAATGGGCTAAGAAGTGGCAACTGAAGTTTAACCTTGACAAATGCAAAGTACTGCATATAGGTAGATGTAGGAGATTAAGGAGACAAAGGAGATTAGGCAGGCAAAAGCAGACTACGAAAAATCCTTGGCAAAGGATGCAAAGAAAAACAGAAAAGAGTTCTTTACATATTTAAACTCAAGAAGGAAAGGGATGAATCAGATTGGTCCACTGGATATTGATGGTTCAAAAGTTGAGGATCCTGCTCAGGTGGCTAACAATCTAAACGAGTATTTTGCATCTACATTCACGCATGAGGAGTTATTCAGGAAGGAGAATGATGTAGGTAAAGTAAACATTGGCAGTGAGCTGGATGATTTTGTAATAACTGAGAAGAAAGTGGAGGAGAGATTGTTGAGGATAAACATAAAAAAGGCACCTGGGGTGGATGGGATCTATCCAGTTATATTAAAGGAGGCGGCAAAGGAAGTAAGCAAACCCCTAGCCATAATTATGAGAGCTTCTTTGGACTCAGGGAAGGTACCCATAGACTGGAGATGTACAAATGTAACCCCAATTCACAAAGGAGGATCAAAGGCTGACACAAGTAATTATAGACCTGTTAGTTTAACTTCTGTTCCAGGTAAATTAATGGAGGCACTGGTTAAAGAAGCACTGCAGGATCATCTAGACAAGAATTCAGTTATAGCTCAGACGCAGCATGGTTTTGTTAAGGGCAGGTCTTGCCTGACCAATTTGATTGGATACTATGATGTAGTCACAAAAGAACTGGATGCAGGGAATAACTTTGATATTATATATTTGGATCTTAGAAAGGCTTTTGATAGTGTTGCACATGGAAGACTGCTGCACAAATTGGAGCAGTGTGGCATTGGAGGCAAATTGCTGCTATGGATAAGGGGATGGTTGAGTGGCAGAAGACAGAGAGTGGTAATCAATGGACACTGCTCAACGTGGACTAATGTTATTAGTGGAGTTCCTCAGGGTTCAGTGTTTGGTCCGTTGTTGTTTTCGGTGTTTATGAATGATATTGATGATGGGATATCAAGTTTAATGTCCAGGTTTGCAGATGATACAAAGGTTGGCAGGGTTGTTAAGGACACTACTGACGCTATGCTGCTGCAACAGGATCTGGAAAGGTTGAACAGATGGGCTGAGAGGTGGCAAATGAAGTTTAACATTGACAAATGTAAAGTACTACATATGGGAAACAGTAACCCCAGAGCAACGTATCGACTCTGCGGTACTACACTGACAGTTGTGGAGAATGAAAAGGACCTGGGGGTAATTGTGCAGGCAGATATGAAGTTCTCTGAGCAGTGCAGACGAGCTGCAAGAGTAGCTCATGGTGTCTTGTCAATGATATACAGGAATTTTTCTAGCAGGGATAAAGAGGTGATTATTCCCTTGTATAAGGCAATGGTTAGGCCACATCTTGAGTACTGTATACATGTCTGGAGGCCTCATTTCAAGAAGGATGTAGAGCTGCTGGAACGGGTACAGAGAAGGGTAACAAGATTAGTGAATGGAACAAAGGGTTGCTCTTACGAAGAAAGGCTTAAGTTTTGCAAATTACAGAGCCTGGAGACTAGGCACCGGCGAGGTGATCTGATAGAGGTGTATAAGGCTTTGAATGGTTTGAGCATGCTCAATGCCAATGGGATTCTTCATCTTGCTCAGAATAATCACCTCAGAGGGCATAAATTCAAATTGAGGAAGGACGGATGTCGGATAGATGTGCGGAAATTTGCCTTTGTCCAGCGGGTGGTTGGTTGGTGGAACCGACTTCCATCACTTGTTGTTGAAGCTGATAGCCTAAACAAATTTAAAGCTTAACTGGACAGGTATTTCGAACGAACGGAGGGGTGAAATGGGAGTGGTGTGTTTTTTTTTTTTTTTTTTTTTTTTGGCTGATGCTGAATAAGCTTGCTTTCTTGCATCATATGCCTCTACTAATGCTAATGTAGCCCTAGAGAAACATACCAACTGTGTGGTACTACACTTAAGGTGGTAGAAAATGAAAAAGACCTGGGAGTAATTGTGTAGTCAGATATGAAGTTTTCTGAGCAATGCAGACAGGCTGTCAGGGCAGGTCATGGGGTTTTGTCAATGATATATAGGAATTTTGCTAGCAGGGAAAAGTAGGTGATTATCCCTCTGTATAAGGCAACAGTCAGGCCATGCCTTGAGTACTGCGTACAAGTCTGGAAGCCTCATTTTAGGAAGGGTGTAGATTTACTTGAGCGTGTACAGAGAAGGGCAACAAGATTGGTGAGGGGAATGAAGGGATCCTCTTACCAAGAGAGGCTTAAGTTCTGCAAATTGCAGTTACTGGAGACTAGGCACCTGCGCGGTGATCTGATTGAGGTATATATGGGCCTTGAATGGGTTGAGCACGCTGAATTCTGATGGGATCCTTCAACTTGTTCAGATTACAAACCTAAGGGGGCATAAATTCAAATTAAGAAAAGACAGATGTAGAATAGATGTGCGGAAATTTGCCTTTGGCCAGCGGGTGGTTAATTGCTGGAAAAAACTTCCATCTGTCGTTGTGGATGTTGACAGGTTGAATAAATTTAAGGAGGAACTGGACAGGCAAAATGGAGAGAATGGTGTGATTTTTTTTTTTTTTCCGTTGGCTGATGCTTCATAAGCTCATACATTTGCTTTCTTGCATCACATGCCACTACTACTACTACTACTACTACTACCCCGGGTGCCTTTTTTATGTTTATCTTCAACAATTTCTTCTCCACTTTCCTCTCAGTTATTACAAAATCACCTAGCTCACTACCAGAGTTTAATTCACCTCTTGCATTCCCCTCCCTGAATAACTGCTGATGTTTGAATGTAGATGAAAAATACTTATTTAGTTTGTTAGCCACCGGAGCAGTATCATCAACAGTTGAACTATCAATATCCAGTGGAACAATATGATTAATCCCTTTCCTTCTAGAGTTTACATAGAAATTTGCTGTTTTTCTTTGCATCCTTTGCAAAGATTTCTCATAATCAGCCTTTTCTTGCTTAATCTTCTTTGTGACTTGGTTACAGTCCAACTTATATCTGTCACAAGCTTCCATGTCACACATTAATTTATATGTATTCCATCCATTTTTCTTCTCTGCCATATGTCTCATTAATTCATCTGACATTCATTTACGCCTAAACGTTGAACAATATTTCTTACTTGGTATGTAAAGCCTAGTAGCTTCCAAGTTAAATTCTTTGAATGCTTCCCATTTTGAATTTGCTGTTGGTAACATCATCAGTTTGTCCCAGAGTATAGAATATAAATACTGTCTGAGACCACCGTAGTGGCCTTTACGAAATGGAAAACCCTTCCCTTAATCCCTGATGGTAATTACCTCTTTGAGTAAATATCACTTCAGCACCCTGTGGTCACTGTCACTTAGTGGTTCCTTTATCTGCAGATTCTTAATGCGCGAAGAATTACTACTGATAATCATATCAATAGTAATACTCCCTCTAGTTACCTCCCGAATGTGCTGATGTAGAAAACAATCATCCAATAAATCCATAAAAACCTTGCTAGTGTGTGATTGACCAACCCACAAATTTCAGTCAATAATATCTGGGAAATTTAAATCTCCCATTATAAGACTCTTAGATTTAATGGCTCACTCTATTTCCCTGTACAGTTTCTTATTGTACTCATCAGAGTCATTAGGCCTACAACACACTCATACTCTCAATTTTGATCTACCAATGCTTATGTCACACCAAACTGACTCGGCACTGCACTCCAGCGATGGTCACTGGCTTGACTTCCTTAGATTTTATGTGTTTCTTAACTAATAGTATAACCCCTCCTCCCTTCCTATCCTGTCTATCTTCCTGTACACATTGTACTCCCCAAATTCCAGTTCTGCCTTCCTTATATCTATGTGATACCACGTCTCTGATATACCAACAATATCTGCCTTTGATATTTTGAGAAATACCTGAAATTCATCAAATTTATTTTCCAAACATAAAACACAATGTCCGCTTTGTTTCGCGCCGAACAATCAAAACATCTTTGCACGCCGCACTATCTGGTGAATCAAGCGTCTATCTGGTGAATAATCACCATTCGATTTATCTACACACACAATTTTATGTACATTCTCATGATATAAACAATATCATGAGAATGTACATAAGTCACTAGATAGCGGCGCGCTATCTTGTGGGACAACATGTTCTTTGTGCAATTTTGAAAATGAGCGTTCCCCTGTAGATTTGGTGACAATCATGCACATGAACACTCTGAGTGCGATTTTAACATTTGTAAACATAGATTTCAAATTGCCCGAAATTAGTTTGCTGTTCAACCCAGAGAGAGTCTCACATTTTTCATCAAGAACCATGGAGTGCTTGAAATGCTTGCATTCATTTAGAACGTCACCATAACCAAGATCTTTGTCAAACACATTAGCCAGATGGTCACACTTTTTATTTAGCTCATCAGAACCAATTGTTCTTAATTGACCAAAGAAGGAAAACAGATTTCCAATCCATGATCTGTCAAAACAACCTTCTGCCTGTTTTGACAGATCAGAGTTCAAAGAGTCCAGAACAGGGCGGAATGTTTTCCACCTTGGATTTTTTACTTTTGTTTATAAGTACCTCTTCTCCTGATCTATCATATCTACTAAGACGTACACTTCGCTTTCGTTCCCGTTTCTTCACATCTCTATAATCCGCATCTGGACACCTACTCCTGGCATTCAGTTCGTGTTCACTAAATTTGTCTCTAATTTCCTGAAGATACGTTTTCAGAAACTCAAGAAGATTCTTCGCAACAAGTATGCCTACATCTTTAAACTGGAGGAACTTACTTGTTTTGTTAAATCCTTTGAGAATATCGTTCCAAAAAATTGTCAGAAAGATCGTTTCCATGTTCTCCATTCTCTCACTTAATCCTTCTGCCTCTCGCCTCGTGTTCACTTCCTGATTAATGTCAGCTGATAAAGAATCCAGTGCGTCTTTAATTTTTTCGAAACTTTCACGCAGAGCATGGACAGCATCAAAATGTGATGACCGTTTTGTGTCAGACAGACGCTTGATCACAACATGATCTTTTCCTAAGAATGATGACAGAACATTCCATCGATGTGTAGAAACCGAGAAAAAGGATCATAAACGCTGAATAAAGTTAAAGTAGGAGACAATCTGTAGACAACACTCGGTCGCTTTTACTCTCACCAAGTTCAGACTGTGTCCAGCACAGGTAACATAGATGGCCAACTCATTCAGTTGACGGATCCGTGCTTGCAATCCAGTATAGGATTCAGACATATTTGAGGCAGTGTCGTACGATTGACCGCAGCAGTTGGGGAGTAGGATTTTGTTCTCATTCACAAAATTTATAATATTGTCTGCTAGATTTTTGCTCCATGAGAAAAGATGGGGATGAAGTGGAGGAAACGCTCCACAGGCTCACATCCTCAAATGTAGCAGACAGTAAATGTCAGTTGATCAATGTGTGAGATGTCTGGAGTGGAATCAACACTTATTGAATAGTACTTTGACTTTTATTTCGTCCAAAATGGCACAAAGAACATGTTGTCCCATTAAATCGATAAATTCCTCACAAATATTTGCCGATAGATACGATGGATTTCCCTTTACAGCATTTCCATACAGTTTGAGATGCTCTTCCAAAAAAGGGCCAAATGCACTCAACAGCTCTAGAATACCTAAAAAGTTTCCAATTTTTGTCGACCCAATAGTTTCATTCTCTCCACAAAATGACAAACCTCTGGAGGCAAGAAAGCGAATGACAGAAATCACACGTGTCAACACTTTATGACAGTACTCCTGCTCTGAGTGATGATGTTTGATTAATAAAGAATCTATACATCCAGTTTCTTCATGCCGAATCGAATATGTCACCATGCACTTGCGATGTTCTTCTCCATTTTCACGTTCTATATTAAGATCCAATCATTAAATCCTGATGTAGCAAGGGGAGATTCTTTATTGGACAATAAGCGACATGCAAAGCAGTACAAACAACCTTGGGATGGTGAATAGAGTAACCATTCGGGTTTTACAAATTCGCCAATCTACAGTTCACGTTTGAATACGTTCTTTAATAAATACCTTGTCCGAGTTCTCTGTCCTCCGGCTTCGTCGTACACTCGGCTTGAGTTTGAAAGGTTTCAATCATGATTATGACATGATGTCGGCCCACTACGAATCCAGTAATCCACTGTATTAGGATTCTTAATGTCCCATAGTCCGGAATCTGTGACGTGAATCACAGACTCGGGACACTCCTTTGCCGTTACAGATTCGTGTATTTCTTCTGGTGGAATGTTAGCATCAGAAGCAGATAATGGTATGTCGACAGCTGGATGATCGGATGCAGGAGTGGATGTAGATGGAGTTGCTGTATTTAGAGAAGCAGTACTAGTAGCTGCCATTGCACATGGGCTAAACTAAGATGTTAACTTTGGAAGTTTGCTCATTTTCTGCTTCTCTTCTTTAGCTCGTTTCCTCTTCTGTGTTCCACTCATATAAGTACACTTCATTTCATACGGATAAATATAACATTTTACAGACTGCATAGCTGTTTGGAAGTTGGAACAATAACAATTTCTAATAAAATAATGATGGTATATCTCGAAGGCTCTTTTCCATGACTTAACTTTTTTTAGCCCCTTTTTTTCAATTATTTTATGAGTAAATTCAAACCGATAATCAACATTAATCAGTTGGTGATAAATTCACCATGGGCCCCTGCCCTGTGTGCCCATGCGTTAAGACGGTACTGGGTGGTTTTATTTTTTTTATTTACCATAATATTATTTCTTTAATTTATTTTGAAAATTGAACAAGAAAACATAAATGTGGTAAATCATTATTTTTCGCCTGAGTTTCATTGAAAAACACTCGAGTTCAGTATTATTAGCCATATAGTGCAAGGAAGCCTGAGGCTTACGCTGCACCAGCCAAAAAAAACAAATTTCTGAATTGCCCTGAGAGAGAGTCAGAAGTAGGAAGGAATCACCAAGAAAGAGAAGAATGATGATATCTAGCTCAGGACCCTTGGTGTGCCTAGCCCATACTCACCAGATGTGATCCCCTGGGATTGTTTATATCGGAAACAAACGTGAAGGTCTATTTTTAACTAGTTCCACACATTCCCGGAACTAGTTCTCGGAGGTGTCACTTTGGAACTGGTTCTTGTCGAAATTCGGAAATACTACTTCTGTACTATCACGAATCACGCTGCAACTATTGCTCTGGAAATTATGAAAAACTCTAATTTTTAATGGATAAATTTCAATGCTGACAGTTCATTTAGATTGTGTAACGAATGGATAAAGTATTTATGTCCTTTTAAACATTATTAACTTAGCGGGTGAACACAAGAAACTCGATTTCATGAACAAAACCGTATTTTCCCTCCCGAAAAACATCAGCTTTGATTATCCCTCACAGCTTAAAAAGACGGTGAAATGAAGTTTTTTTAATTTTTTTTTATTTGAAAGAATACTTAAATTAAGCAGTTAAACATGTTAGGCTAACTTCGAAGTCACATAAAGTTATTTCTCCCTTCCAAGGGAGGGTACAGATTGAGCGTTCAGAATTGGATATTATGCAGCGAAAATCAAAGTGGTAGTTTCAAGCTTACTATTGCCGAAACATGTGAAAACGATAAAATTAACCTCTCCTTATGGAATTTAATGGATACAATTTATTTTTTGAAATTAAATAGGTATTTTCCCACATGAAAAATTATAAAGAATTTTTTTTTTTCATATCTTTAGTTGTATTTTTATCAAACATCTAAAAATCCACGTCGCTATCAGTGTATTCTGTCTATATAGACATCTCTGTATTCTGTCTATTTTCAAAGTAAAACAAACGCGTTCTCACGGTAAAAACATAGAACCTGAGTATATTTCCAAATTTACACATTCATCGGCTTGCCTTTTGCACATAAACTTCAATAACAGCACGACACAGAAAAATGAACTGTTGTTCCAAACAGTATCAATCTTCTCTTTTGATGCGCAAAAGACAGAAAGTAATCACGTTTACAACTTAACTCTACATAAATCTGCAGGAAAAAAAAAAAAAAAAAACAGAAATACGGAATTGCTCTCTTGTTGTTTGTAACTGTGCCAGATAGGAAAGTTCACTCCCGACTTGAACTTTGAACATGATCACTGATTGGTAAGTTTTTTTTTTAACAAATCAAGCGCTGTGATTGTTCAGTTGGTATAATGTTTCTTGCGTTTTCATTGGCTTAGACCCCCCGATTTGAATTATCGATATGAATATTTGTTTTTCATGACAGTTGTAGTAGTAGTAGTGGCATGTGATGCAAGAAAGCAAGTGTATGAGCTTATGCAGCATCAGCCAAAAAAAAAAAAAAAAAAAATCACACCATTCCCTCCAAATGCCTGTCCAGTTACTCCTTAAATTTATTTAACCTATCAACTTTCACAACGACAGATGGAAGTTCCAGCAATTAGCCACCCGCTGGCTAAAGGCAAATTTCCGCACATCTATTCTACATCTGTTTTTTCTTCATTTGAATTTATTCCCCCTTAGGTTTGTAATCTGAACAAGTGGAAGGATCCCATCAGAATTCAGCGTGCTCAACCCATTCAAGGCCTTAATGTACGAAATTTAAACTAGGAATTACACTTCGGCATCCAGTAATTGGTATTTTCAATTTAAACCAGCAGTTCAAAAAAAATAAGATGTTATTTCAATAGCTAATAAAAGTAATTTTATCAACAAGCACTATCCATCTGTGTTTGGTTGTATTTGAAACCTGAAACACAAACCCAGTCCAAGTTGGTAGAGAAAAAAAAAAAAAATTATGTCTGAGAATAAAGTACATATCACAAAATAAGTGTGTTTTCTGCATTGATTTCCGAACGGATGATTTACATTTCTTAAAAATTATAATGTCCACACCCATCAAGGTAAATTGTAGGAAAATAATACCACTACCTTTTTTTTAAAGTAACGCTAAAAAGCAAATGGATCGTATTGTTTTGGGGAGAAAATCACCATTGTTGGTTTTGTTCATTCAAAATTTAAAAGTTTAACGTCTGGTAGAAAAATAACTATTCATTTCGATTGTCAAGCCAAATTGAGCGTTCACATTGCCAATCTACTGTCTAAGACCATTATAGTCCCCATTAATTAACAAAAGGCAAAATCAACGTGTCTTACCGGATTTTTTCGTGAATTTTTAAACTCAAACAGGGAT
This sequence comes from Mastigoproctus giganteus, assembly GCF_048544385.1. Classification (NCBI taxonomy): domain Eukaryota; kingdom Metazoa; phylum Arthropoda; class Arachnida; order Uropygi; family Thelyphonidae; genus Mastigoproctus; species Mastigoproctus giganteus. Next base: position 144,967,035 of record NC_143577.1, read on the forward strand.
TTTTGCTATATTCAGTGGTTTAGCTAATATTAGTTGGTAATATATATATATTTTTTTTCTTTTGGACAGCAAGTTGTTGATAACTAAAACGATTACCATTTTAGACAGCTAGGAGGGGTAACAGTTGAAGAAATTCAGTCAACTGACTGGTGTTTCTGTTGGTAACGAACTTTCCCAACAGAAACCTAGTTTACCAACCTCGTGCACGAGGTTGGTGAACGTTATGGCATCATTTTTTGTTCCATTGTAATATTAGCTGATGAAGGAACCCGGGCTAAAATCTATTATTTGGGTACCACTAGTCTCGGCGAAGTGGGCGTGGTCATAGAAGGGTCGAGTTCTGTGATTGGGTGATTATTGTCTAGGCGTTTTGTTTCTGATGTTTTGTGTCGTCAAAAAAGGCGTCTGCGCGGTACCACAGTGGTATCGTCATAGTCCTCCCCACACCGGCTGGAAAAAGCCCGGGTTCGAATCCCGTCGATGACGCGAGGAACTTTAATGGGTTTTTCACTCCGTGGCTGAGTTAGTAGGTCTCAGGTGTAGATAGCAAGGTTTCTCCCCCGAAACTGGGGTTTTTCGTCCAGCAAACAGACAAATCAACCATAGAACACACGCAATTAACAGACATAAGACACAGCACGGCAGATGAATTTAATTATTCGGGTGGCCTAAATATAATAGTTTGGTTTCGTCAAGAAGGGGGATGCTTAGCTTAGGTAGGGTGTTTATCTCCCATCCAACTGTTTTAAAATCTGAAAACGACTCCCCGATTAAAAATAGCGGCAACTGGGTGTATAAACACCCTAGACATATCAACCTAGGAGGACAGGGGGTGGAGGAAAACAGTGAGTGGCACCTCACTACGAGTGGTAATAGTAATAGTAATGGCGGTATGTGATGCAAGAAAACAAGCGTATGAGCTAATGTAGCATCAGCCAAACAAAAAGAAAAAAAAAACAATTTCACACATCTATTCCCTCTGTCCAGTTCCTCCTTGAATTTATTTAAGCTATCAATTTCCACCACGACAGATGGAAGTTTGTTCCAGCAAGTAACCACCCGCTGGCTAAAGGCAAATTTCTGCACATCTGTTCTACAACTGTCTTTCCTCAGTTTCGTGCCCAAGCCGTTCAACGCCTTATAGATTGATGTGATCTGATTGACTGGTACCCAAGATCTGAATTTTAACGGGAACTCGATATAATTTTTGTATTTGTAAATAATTTAGTATTTTGTAAATATTTGTATAGGTTGCAAATATTTTAGTCCTGCTCTTTGGATATAACAATATTCTTCATGCATTATGGAACCCGAAGCAAAAGTCATTTTCCTAAGTGACCTATGTAAAGGTATACAAATGTCATTTATACATAGGTAAATAATTACACAGTGATGTTTATTCGACCTTGAATATGCTACGTGGTGGGGTAACCAATGGGAGAAGAGGGATGTGGTCACATGGTACAAGTGAGCTGGCTAATTACGTCACTACAAATGTACAGGTAAATAATTACGTAGGCATTTTCTGATTAGATATCGATTAGCGGTTTCGACAGGTTATTCTTTTACGTAGAAAACATTCGACCTCTTCCGTCATACCTCCGAGGGGGTTGGCCAGCAGAGGGCGGGTCCCCTAGGTTTATTATTCATTTATTTAGTTTTGTTGCTTGTACTGGGCATAATTTTATGGATCTGCGCGGGTAGCACAGTGGTATCGTCACTATTCTCCCCACACCGGGTAGAAAAGGCCCGGGTTCGAATCCCGTCGATGACGCGAAGAACTTTAATGGGCTTTTTCACTCCGCAGCTGAGTTAGTCGGTCTCAGGCATAGATAGCAAGTTTAGCATTAGTAGAGGCATTTGATGCAAGAAAGCAAGCTTATGCAGCATCAGCCAAAAAAAAAAAAAATAATAAATAAAATGAAAAAAAAAAAAAAAAAAGAAACCACTTCCACTTCACCCCTCTATTCGTTCCCCAAGAAACTGGGGGTTTTCGTCCAGCAAACAAACAAATAGACCATAGAACATGCAATTAACAGACATAAGACACAGTACGGCAGATGAATTTAATTATTCTGTAGCCTAAATATGATAGTTTTTTTTCTTTTTTTTTTGGATCTGCGCTGGTAGCACGGTGGTATCGTCACTATCCTCTCTGCACCGCGTGGAAAAGGCTGGGGTTCGAATCCCGTCGATGACGCGAGGAACTTTAAAAAGCTTTTTTTACTCCGTGGTGGCTAATTTAGTCGGTCCCAGGCGTAGACAGCAAGGTTCCCCCCCCCCCGTAGAAGGTGGGGTTTTTCGTCTAGCGAAACAGACAAATCGACGATAAAACACACGCAATTTACAGACATGAGACACACTGCACAGCAGATGAATTTAATTATTCGGGTGGCCTAAAAATGGTAATAGTTTTAATGTTATGACTAAAATCAACATGCCTTTTTTATATATTACAGGACAGTTCATATGATGATATTACTATTTGAATTTAGAGGAGACCACATAAAATTCAAATATCTTTCATATGTAATGAGAAAGTTCATAAATTAAAAGAATTTTTCAATTATAAATTATTATTATTATTAGCCAGGAAGGAAGCCTGACTGGCTCGTACAGCATAAGCCTCAGCTTATGCTGCACCAGCCAAAAAAATTTTTTTTCTGAATTACCCCGTCAGAGAGAGGGGGAGAGAGAGAGAGAGAGAGAGAGAGAGAGAGAGAGAGAGAGAGAGAGAGAGAGAGAGAGAATCACCAAGAAAAAAGAAGAATGATGATATCCAGCTCAGGACCCTGGGTGTGCAAAGCCCATACTCACCAGATGTGGGCTGGGCACACCTAGGATCCTGAGCTGGATAAACTGAAATGTGTGTATGTTCGTGTTTTTTTGTTGTAATGCAAACTCATATAAATAGTGATCTTAATGAAAGAATGCTTAATTACTTTTGTTAAAGAAAATAACTGACAGCAATAAAACAGTCAAAATTTAGTCACAGATCATTGCTTTCAAAGTTTTCATTGATTGCAGATTATTTGTATTTTTGTGTAGTAAAAAAAAAAAAAAAATTAGCAAATCTGGTTAGCAACTAATTGATGCTGTGTTCATTTCATAGGGTGTCAGATATAAAAGAATGAATAAAAAGTGAAAAGGAGTTCAATTCATTAAACCGAAACCTAAAACAAGAGTTGCAATTAGTCAAAGTGACCAGCGTAGAAGGAGATTAAGGTGACAGTCATGTGTACCAGTTGCAATAAACATTAATAAATAAAGAATTTTATGTACACACTTGTACTGGGTTCATGTAGGTAATTATAGCAGGTTTCAGTGCACCTGTTTCACTGTATTGAAACCTTTTATTAACTCACCAGAACCCATTAGTGTGTTCATAAAATTCTCTATTTATTAATGTTTATTGCAACTGGCATACATGACTGTCATCTTAACCTCCTCCTGGGCTACATTTTAGCCAAAGACTGGCCATTATGTTATAAAAACATTGAAAATATTACTTATTAAATTATTATATGTATATGTGAAAACATAAATAAATTACCATATTATATTCAAGAAATGAATTTAAAGTAGAAGGAGGATTTGAACTAATGAGACGCAAAACATCTCATTCTGACATTACCACATGGTTAGTATAACTGCTACGTTACCGTTTTCAAACCTTTACTTATGTTTATATTTCGCTATTCTTCCTCTTTCACAGCATCCTTTTTTGTATTGGAATTATAATTAATTGGGAATATCTTATACTAATAATCAGGAATCGATACATTGTCCATCGCAATTACAAAACTGCAGAAAATTCTCCAGGAACTCCTCGCAATGTTCAGGCCTGTTTGTATGTTCATACAATGGTGGCTCCACTTTCTATGCGCTTTAACACGTAAATGAATTAACATTATTGCCTATGAGAATGTCCACTCTGTACCGTACTACTTGTTCATAGAGTAGTAATATGACTGCTCGGTTTGTAGGTTAACACCACCGACTATTCTGTTCTCTAAAGCGATAGATTACTACACAGTAATGATTACCGGTTATTGTATATACCTTGCATTTATTAAATTCTTTCATTTTAGTGTAATTTGGAAGTTCTTAAAATATTCCAGGAGGCGCGTCGGGCTGGATCAACCATACTTCTTGAGCCCTTCGATAGATAGTTGAGAGTGAAAGGTGAAAAATTGTTTATAATTGTGTGTTTAATGATATTAATTTTTCTTCGATTTTTTAAACAACGAGAAAAAACAGTATACTCTATTCTCCCCAACCTCCACCAGTGCGAGGTCTATCTCTAAAATTTTGTTGCCATCAGAATTATCGTCTTTATCTCTACCGCACTTCGGGAATAAAATAATAGGAAGATCACTTGACTTCGTAATCCTTAACTTTGGTGTTCCGCCGTCAAAGTGCTTCAGCTACAACACTCTCTCCCAATCTCGATGTGGTAGTGATATTTTCGACATTACCCGGTATAAAGTAATGAAATTTTAGCATTTCAAAAATATGTACGGACATAGATGTACGTATGTTTGCGCACAAATTTTAAGTACCATGGGAAGTGTGAATGTGTACTTATATTCACCCAATACAGGGACTCTGTAGATACCTCAATGAAAGGAAGTGCTGCTGTAACAAGAAAATACTTACGCATACCCCTTTCTACTTAATTTGATTAATTTGTAGCGTGTATATTTCATAGCATGAAACATTAAAATTTTATTACTTTATTTGGGGTAGTAGCAAAAATATCGTTGCTATAAGCACGGGAAATTAAAATTAACAATGTTAATGATAATAATAAAATTCAATTCGGCCATACTCCAATATACGGTGCCCCCTTGTAATTGGCTGTCAGAACGGGGGAAAGCAGTGATTGACAGGTTTTGATCCCGCCTACTGACTGCGTCCCCTCTTCGTTTCACGTGGATGTCACGTGACACGACGTCACTGGAGCGCTAAATGCGAAATTCGTTGCGTGTTCTTTCTTTTGAAAGTTGGTTTTTTAGTGCGTATGGTGCTGAGCTGTTACTTCTTGCTTTTGTTATTGCCTCGTGGTTTTCAGTTATCCCGTTCCATCCTGCTGGTAAACTGTTTCTGTTTTTTTTTGCTGCTGGGAGGCGAGTTTAGTTTGTCTTGTATTTCTGTGTTATTTTCACGTATTATTAACGTAGTATTGTGTCCGTTGCGTTTTTTTTTTTTTTTTTTTTAAAAGAAAAAATTCTATGTTGCCGTTTTGTGCTTATGCAAAGAGCAGTTTTATTATTCGTTGCACGTGTTAATTGACTTTCGTTTCTGTTTAGCCAGAAAAGGTTATGTTTTCATGCGACTTCGGGAAGGATTCAAGCAAAAAACCAGTCGTTGGACAAAAAAAAAAAAAAAATGTATATTGGGAATTACGTTTTTAATTGTCTTTCGTTTGTGTTTAATTAAAAATGGTAGGTTACCTTTTTGCGGGACTTCGCCAGTTATTTGTCGAAAATTTGTCGTTTGCTGCGTCTCATTATTTTTTTTTTCGTTTTGAAGAACGAAGTTAGTGTGTTTAATTTACAATTATTTTGGCTGCTGCTCCGAAAAAATTACTGTTGCCGATAATTTCGTTATTTTTCGGTTCCGCCATACTGTTATGTCGCGTGACATTCGCCACGTGCAGTTGTCGAGAAGAAGAGGGGGAACGCAGTGAGTGGGCGGAGTTACGAACCGTACGTCACTGCTTTCCCCCTCTTCTTCCCGACGTAATTGTCAAAGGGGCACCGTGTTCTGGAGTATTACCACAAATGAAAGTAGGAGTGGGTTGTGGACCTAATGACACTATTTTGAGTATAACAAACAGCTGTCCTCTGGTCAGAAGTTTTTTTTTTCATTTTATTTTGATATATTGAGTTGTGGCCCAGTAAATCAGAATGCCTTTTAATGGGGGACTTGAACTTTCCAGATATTGACTGGATCTTGTGAGTTGGGCACTGACACAGTAGCAAGACTTGTTCAGTGGATGATTGTTTCCTACATCAGCATGTTAGAAGAATAATGAGAGAAAGTAATACTTTTTCTCTGATTATTAGCAGTGACTCATCATGCATAAGAATTTGAAAATAAAAAACCACTAGGTGACAGTCATCACAGTGTATTGATGTGGGATTTACAGAAAGATGTAACTGCTATTAAAGGCAAGAGAAATGACATTTCATTTCATAAAGGTGACCATAATGGTCTCAAAAAGTTTTAAATTCTGTGCAGTGGAACCAGCTGATGAAGTTGCAAACACCAAATTGTAAATGGGAAGGATTCAGGGATGTAATCATGGGAGGTACTATTCTATTTAGGCATTTTATATGAACTAAGAGATACTTTTAGTAATAATACTCTAAATGAATGGCAGATGAACCGACGAGACTTGCAACAGAGAAGAAAAATGCATGAGATGCATATAAATTAGCAGGTGATACAGACGCCTACAGCAGATATAAATATCGGTAATTAATTCACAAGCAGATTATGAGCAGTCTCTTGCAGAGATAAGCATCAAAGGCTTGTTCATATTGGTCCACGACATATTAATAGTTTACTTATTGATGATCCAGCTTAGGTTGCTGACAAACTGAATATTTGCATATGTATTCAAACATGAGGAATTCACCTAGGGAAGATGGTGCCAGAAATGTATTAAGTTCTAACAGGGAGCAGGCTTTTTTGATAACTGAGGAAAGTGGAAGAGAGATTGTTGAAGCTAGAAAAAAACTTGATAGATCCCAGGTGGATGGGATCAAATTATATAAAGTAGGCAGAAAAAGACATAAAAGAAGATCTTTAGCCATAGTTAAGGGTATCTTTAGCTTCAGTGGAGGTCTCTATGGATTGGAGATGTGTGAATGTATTCCCAGTTCAAAAGGGGGGATCAAAGAGTGACATGAGTAATTACAGTCTTGTGTTCCAGGGAAAATAATGCATGGGTTTATTAAGGGGGCAACCTTGTTGACCAGTCTGATTGGTCAGAAGTTTTTTTTTTTTTAATTTTATTTTGTTTAAACTTTCTTGCATTATCAGCTAACACATTCTGAGATATCTCAATGAAGTGAAATTTTTAAAAATTATTTACCAAGTTAAAGATATGAATACGGACTATGAGATTGTTCAGTGAATTTATTAATTTCTGCATAGTTAAATTTTTCAAACAAATTGAAGTTTATCTAAATCAGTGGCATCATTATTGTAATATCTTGTATTGTGAAATGCTTCACAAGTTGCTCTCTTTATGCTTCAAATAAGTAATACTTCCCTGTTATAGAGAAACTACTGTTACTTATTTTCAGTTGAGTACCATCACCCAGATAGTGCTGTTTTTCTTCTTGTCAGTGAGTGAGTCAGGGCTGGATTTACATGTAAGGTAAACAAGCTACAGCTTAGGGCCTCACTCCATCTTAAAAAATCCTTTTTTAATATTGTCACAGGTAAACAGTAAGAGAGAAGGGCCTCATACATGTTATAGCTTAAGGCCACAACACGCTTAAATCCATCCTGAAGTTGAGTGAGTAGGCATCTAGAGGTATAAAAGTTGACAACCCAGTTGTGACTAAAATTCTTAGACTAATAATATTTTAGAGCAGAAAGCCTCAAACTGTGTAAAAATTAAAACTATGAGATTGTTCAGTGCATTTGCATCATTTCTACATAGTTGAATTTTTTTGACAAACCAAAGTTTATACAGTGGCATTATTATTGTAGGATTTCACAATATGAGATGTGGTGCTACTTAACTGAAAAAAGTAATAGTAATCTCTAACAGTGAAGTGTTATTTATTTGGAGTGTAATGAGGGCGACTCGTGAGGGATTTCATGATATGAGATGTTACAATAATGATGCCATTCGGTTTATCCAAAAAGTTTGTCTGAAAAATTCATCGATGTAGAAATGATGCAAACAAACAACAATCTCATATTCTGAATTTTACTAAGTTTGAGGCTTTCTAACCTAAAATATTATTAGTCTAAGAAGCACATGTATTGGCATCTCTCATAATGTGTAAATAATTTGCAACTGGGTCATCAACTCTTATACCTCTAGGTACCTACCCACTTACTAAACAGGCGTCTCCATAGCCAGGTGGGAAGGAGCAGCAGTTCGTAGCACACGCTTCTTGATTAGACCGCGGTTCGAGCCCGTCACCACCAAATATGGAGGATGCGGAAAGGTCAGAGAATGACCACCGCATATCCTGGAGAAATATGGCCTTAGTTGCTAATGCTCCTAAAAACCAAATAACAACAACTTACTAAACGTGCTGGCTGGGGGATCTGGATGGTGTCCACAGAGACTAACAATTGTCTTCTCTATTATTGATGAAGCATTACTTATTCAAAGATATTATTATATAATTACTTAGTGAGTGCGAGTTTTAATTAATTAATTACCCCTTTTCTAATACCACCATCCTACTGTCACGTTCCTGTTATCCTTTTCATGTCTAATAGGGGCAGTGGTGTGGAAATGGTTTTAATTTTCCCCTAGCCATAATTATGAGAGCATCCTTGGATTCAGAGGAGGTCCCCACGGACCAGAGAAGTGCAAATGTATCCCCAATTCACAAAGAGGGCATCAAAGGGTGACACAAATAATTACAGACATATTAGTTTATCTTCTGTTCCAGGGAAAGTAGTAATGGAGTCACTAGTTAAAGAAGCAATGTAGGATCATTTAGACAAGATTGCGGCTATAGTTCAAACTAATGCTAATACCCATGCCATGGGTATTAGCATTAGTAGAGATATATGATGCAAGAAAGCAAGCTTATGCAGCATCAGCCAAAAAAGACCCGCTTCCATTTCACCCCTTTGTTTGTTCCAAATACCTGTTCAGCTCAGCCTTAAATTTATTTAGGCTATCAACTTCCACAACAAAGGATGGAAGTCTGTTCCACTAACCAACTTCCCTACATCTGTCTTTGCTCAATTTGAATTTATGCCCTCTCAGGTGATTATTCTAAGCAAGAGGCAGAATCCCATCGGCATTGAGCATGCTCAAACCATTCAAGGCTTTATACACCTCAATCAGATCACGTTGCAGGTGCCTAGTCTCCAAACACTGTAATCTGCAAAACTTAATCCTTTCTTCGTAAGAGTAACCCTTTGTTCCATTCACTAATCTCGTTGCTCTTCTCTGTACTCGTTCCAGCAGCTTTACATCCTTCTTAAAATGAGGGCTCCAGACCTGTATACAGTACTCAAGGTGTGGCCTGACCATTGCCATATACAAGGGGATAATCACCTCCTTATTTATTAAAATATTAAAAATTCCTGTATATCATTGACAAGACACTGAGCTACTCTTGCATACCATCTGCACTGCTCAGAAAACTTCATATCTGCCTGCACAATAACCCCCAGGTCCTTTTCATTCTCTGCCACTGTCAGTGTAGTACCACAGAGTTGATACATTACTCTGGGATTACTGCTTCCCATATGTAGTACTTTACATTTGTTAATGTTAAACTTCATTTGCCACCTCTCTGCCCATCTGCTCAACTTTTCTAGATCCTGTTGCAGCAGCATACTGTCATTAGTGTCCTTAACAACCCTGCCAACCTTTTTTGTATCATCTGCAAACTTGGACAATAAGCTTGATATACCATCATCAATATCATTTATAAATACAAAAAACAACAATGGACACAACACTGAACCCTGAGGGACTCCACTAATAACATTAGTCCATGGTGAGCAGTGTCCATCGATTACCACTCTCTGTCTTCTCCCACTCAACCACCCCTTTATCCATAGCAGCAATTTGCCTCCAGTGCCACACTTCTCCAATTTGTTTAGCAGTCTTCCATGTGCAACAGTATCAAAAGCCTTTCTAAGATCCAAATATATGATATCAAATTTATTCCCTACATCCAGTTCCTTTGTGACCACATCATAGTATCCAATCAAACTGGTCAGACAAGACTCTCCCTTAAGAAAACCATGCTGTGTCTGAGCTATAACTGAACTCTTGTCTAGATGAACCTACAGTGCTTCTTTAACCAATGCCTCAATTAATTTTCCTGGAACAGAAGTTAAACTTTTGTTGCCCTTTGATACTCCTTTGTGAATTCGGGTCACATTTGCACATCTCCAGTCCATGGGTACCTCCCCTGAGCCCAAAGAAGCTCTCATAATTATGGCTAAGGGTTTGCTTACTTCCTTTGCTGCCTCCTTTAATTTAACTGGATAGATCCCATCCACCCCGGGTGCCTTTTTTATGTTTATCTTCAACGGTTTCTCCTCCACTTTCCTCTCAGTTATTACAAAATCATCTAGCTCACTGTCAGAGTTTAACTCACCTCTGGTATTCCCCTCCCTGAATAACTCCTCATGGGTGAATGTGGATGCAAAATACTCATTTAGTTTGTGAGCCACCTGAGAAGGATCATCAACAGTTGAACCATCAATATCCAGTGGACAAATCTGAATGTTCCCTTTCCTTCTAGAGTTTACATATGTAAAGAACTCTTTGCTGTTTTTTTTTTTTTTTTGCATCATTTGCCAAAGATTTCTCATAACCTGCCTTTGCCTGTCTAATTTCCTTTGTGACTTGGTTGCAGACCAGCTTATATCTATCATAGGCTTCCATGTCACCCATTAATTTATATGTATCCCATGCATTTTTCTTCTTTGCCATATGTCTCATTAGTTCTTCTGACATCCATTTAGGCCTAAACCTTGAACAATATTTTTTGGTTGGTATCTTCCAAGAAAAATTTTTTGAATGCTTCCCATTTTGAATTTGCTGTTGGTAACATCATCATTTGGTCCCACCATATAGAATTTAAATACTGTCTCAGACCACCGTAGTCGCCTTTACAAAAGCAAAAACCTTTCCCTTTGCCCCTGATGGTAGTTACCTCTTTGAGTAAATCCCACTTCAACACACTGTGATCACTGCCACCTAGTGGTTCCTTTATCTGCAGATTCTTAATGCATGAAGAATCATTACTGATAATCAGATCAAGGGTAGTAATTCCTCTAGTTGCCTCCCGAACATGCTGATGTAGAAAACAATCATCCAATAAATCCACAAAAGCCTAGTGTGTGATTGACCAGTTCCACAAATTCCAGTCAATATCTGGGAAATTAAAATCCCCCATTATAAGACTCTCTGATTTACTGGCCCACTCTGTTTCCCTGTACAGTTTCTTATTATACTCATCAGAGTCATTAGGCCTATAACACACTCCTATTCTCAATTTTGATCTCCCAATGCTTGTCACACCAAACTGACTCCACACTGCACTGTCCAGCGATGTCGACACTTCCTTGGCTTCCTGGCTTCACTTCCTTGGATTCTATGTGTTTCTTAACTAATAGCCTAACCCCTCCTCCCTTCCTATCCTGTCTATCCTTTCTGTACACATTTTACTCCCCGAATTCCAGTTCTGTATTCCTTATATCTGTGTGACACCACGTCTCTGATATCCCAACAATATCTTTTGATGTTTTGAGCAATACCTCATATTCATCAAACTTATTTACCAAACTCGTATCATTGGTGAACATGCACCTGTTCCTATTCTTAGCTACCCTAACACAACCCATGTGTGTACTTGTACCACAATGACTCCCAGCAGTCTCTGAAATACCCAGCATCTTGTTTTCCAGGCTGCTGCTCATTCCAATAGAAGCAGTGCAAGAATCACTTTCACCTCTGCCAGTAGCTACTGTTAATCTATTAGTCCTTGTATCCCCCCAAACTAGCAGTTTTCCGACCCACCTACCACTGTCCCGATAGCATCAGCAAATATTCTTGCACCCTTTCTATTTAAGTGTATCCCATCCCTGTAGAAGCAGTCCCTTCTGTTAACAAGTACAGACCAGGCTGAAAAAAATTCTACCCCTTGAGCCTTGCACTTTCTAGGGCCGAATTAATCGACGAGGCTCTCATCATATACTTTCTCCTATCATGTCTGGGCAGAATTGCAGACACTTTCAAATTCAACCCTAATTCATTGCTTTTTTTCAACAGTGACATATACTTGTTAAGTAATTCTGCTGGTCTTCTACTCTTAATATCATTAGTGCCAACGTATACAACAATATCACCTTTTGTGCCCTTAAAAGATGATATCCGCTGTACAATGTCATCAACCTTTGCGCCTGGCAGACATACCTTGGTCCTGTTCCACCTATCCTTTTTATATACCATGTTCCCCGTTTCCCTGACAATAGTCGCCAACAACTGCTAGTTCCTGTGGGACCAGCACATTCTGCCTTGGGGGTTGTCACTGTGTTGTGTGATGATCAAGTGCAAGCTCTGGCGTTGATGTGGGCAGCTGAGAGCTTGATGGGCCCCCTCAATTGAGATCCTTCGAGGGCGTCCACCCTGTCCTTCAAGCTCTCATATGGGCCCATAATAACGCTGAGTTGTTGCCTGATTTCCTCGAGTTTGTTAAGGGGAAATCTTGATGATTAATTTGATTGGATACTGCAATTTGGTCACAAAGGGACTGGTTGGATAAAAATAATTTTGATATACAGGCAACCCCTGTATAACATGGTACTTCTACAACATGATTTTGCTCTAACGTGGTTTGAGAATTGCAGGAAATTTTGCATAACACGGTATTTTTTGAGCTTTTGTGGTGGGAAAACCCTGCTATTATGTTAGATGTAATTTTGAATATTTCCATTCCTTTTTGTGAATCCCTGCTGCTGACTCGCTAGTCCTTATCGCCTTCATGGTATTTTTCTGGCGGTCACTACTACAAAACAATAAAACAATTAGCAGTTTACAGTTTATTGATCTTTTCTGTTAGTGTAATTAGTTATAAACAGGTAGTAAACTCGATGGTTTTTAAAATATCTTGGATGTAGATTAACTAAGGAAGGATTAGGGAAAGAGGAAGTTTACACAAGTATTCATCAAAGTAGGAAGATTCTTAGTTCCCTAAACTCCATATGGTGGGACAACAATATTTCCTGTAGAACTAAAAACGTATCGGATAGTTGTTAGTGGAATCGGTACTTTGCTACGGATGTGAGATGTGGACACTGAGAGGGTGACAAAAAGAAGCTTAGAGCCCCAGAGATGGACTGCCTATGTCGGAGTGCTAGGGCTTTAAGGCTAGAGAGGATAAAGAATGAAGAAATAAGAAGACATATGCACGCAGATGAGGATATAGAATGAATAGAAAATAGGAGTTTGAGATGGTTTGGACATCTGCTGCACATGAATGAAGTGGGATGGCCTAAAATTATATATGGTACTGCATATGGGTAGCAGTAATCCCAGAGTAACGTATCAACTGGGCGGTACTACACTCAGAGTACTGGAGAATGAAAAGGACCTGGGAGTAATTGTGCAATCAGATATTAGGTCTGTAGCCATGGGGTTGAGGAGTGATAGCTGATTTGGTATGGTTGTTAAAAATCAAACAGGGCTCTTTGGCAATCTGGTCAGGTAGGAGGAGGGGGTGGAGAAGTGGCAGCATTTATAGTTTTGCCAGTGTAAGAAGTCCATGAGCATCATTGTGATATCATAGGAATAAGTTACTTGGTCTAAAATGAATGGTGTGTGGTGGAATATATGACAGAGTATGCTAAGTGTTCAAGAACTTGGCAGTATCCCTGAAATTAAATCAGAGATTGTGGTGTTAGCAAGTGAGATTGGCTTCAGCAAAGTGGACATAAATAATGAGGTGGGGGTGAATGGTGTGTGTGGTGGGGGAATATATGGCTGGAGTATGCTCACAATGTTCAGGAATTTGGTGCTATCCCTTTCTATTAAATTCAGTCAGAGTGGTGCAGTTGGCAAATGAGATAGGCTTCAACAAAATGGGCATAAGTAATGAGGTAGAGATGCAGGAGCCATATAATGCTCAGTTGACCAACAAAAATCTAATTTATTGAGAGCCACAAAAGGTATTGATTCAAGAGGGAGAAGAAATACAGTGTGCATTGTAAGTAAATCAGCTCACAGCCTTCAGTTTGTTGAGAAAGGGATGACCACTTCTCATTGAAGATAACCCAAACATGGAATAGAGTGGCACTTCAGTTGAAGATTCAGTGATCTCTTGGGCTTCTGTAAGGAACTGTATTAAGAGAAGCAAAATCCTATTTGTATTTCTCTCTTTAGCTTCTTAAAATGTGGATAATTTGCATGACAAATACCATATGAAGATAATGTTTGCATATACAGTACAATGCATACAATACATGTGTGTATTTTTATTGCTTTCCTGTTTTAATATTGATTTTGATTTGTTTTTAACTAGTAGTCAAGTTAAGCTTAAATTAAATTGACAAGTCCAAAAATTTGACCATAGGAATGTATCTCCCCTTTATAATTTATATATAAAAAAAACATGTCTGGTTTATATTGTTTCATTATACATCACCATTTATAGGAACACATGCCTGATGTATATCAGACTACCTATACATATTTCTATTGGCCCATAATGGGCAAAAATTTAGCACTTATCAGAAACTAAATATATAATGCTTAGCAGAAAATTAAATTATTTTTGTTAGTTGTTTCATAATCTCTTGCATGTTTGTGTATTTTTTGTGTGTGCTTTACTTATTTTATTTATTTTTTTTAATTACAGTTAATCCAGAGTAAGTACAAGAATATTTGTATGAAATCCTTTGGGAGCATTGTTCATGTATGCTGATTTTAAGATCATGTTACATCCAATGAAAAGAAACAAGGAGCATTATGTTGATAATGACATTAAAATAATTACAATTCCTCGTAGCTTTCGGCAACATGGACAGCCAACATTCCAACTTGTTTCAAATATTTTTCAGAACAAAGAATCATTTTTTAATAAGGGTACAGATAATGAACTTTTGTCACGTCTCTTGTCTTCTTATAAACAGTATGCAGTACAGGATGTGGAATTAATAAGGAGTTATGTAATGAGTAGTAATGAAACAGAAAGTTTTTCTGTAGATATTTCATTACATCAATCAAATAGCAGCTTCACTTATAGCAATTCAGGCTTGGAAGAAGTTCTAGCAGTAACTGATACTTCCTTATTAAAAGATTCTGATGAGAATGATAGGCCAGGACAAGAGTATCTGGCTGATCATTATTGTTTGCCCAACATGCCTGACAAGAAACCATCTGATGGTGTAGATTTGCCAAATTCTAAAACTTCATATAAGAGTAATATATTAAATCAGGGTATTCCTATCTTCACAGATTTAAAAAAGCAGCCAGAATATATATCACAAAATAGTAGTGAAGACATGACAGTGGGAAATAACTTTTCATTTTCAAAACAAAATATATTTCCCCAAGAGACTCATAGTCAACAAAAGGAATTTATCAGTTACCCTTCATCAAATGTGTATGACGGAAGTTGCAGAAATTATCAGCACATTGTGGAAGGAACTAGTCCGGTGGAAAACTCACAATTTCAGGTTAATAGAAAGCATTCGATTGACATAAACTTGACAGCCAATAAAAAGACTGTTACGTCAGTGAAAGGTATGTTTGATTTGCCCAACAGAAAGAAAAGACGAAAAGCAAGGGTAAGAGTAAATTTCTGAGTTTTCAATAATGAAATTTTATTTACCTGTAAAGGAGAAAAAGAAAACTATATAGGGTGAGTCAGAATTATGTATAAACACATTAACTAGCCACTAATTTTGTACATAGTGACCATCTGAATAAACAATTAGATGTTTTTTAGCATTAGTATAGGCATATGATGCAAGAAAGCAAGCTTATGCAGCATCAGCCAGAAAAAAAAAAAAAAAAAAAAAAAAAAACTTCCACTTCACCCCTCTGTTTGTTTGAAATACCTGTCCAGCTGAGCCTTAAATTTATTTAGGCTATCAACTTCCACAACAAGGGATGGAAGTCTGTTGCACCAATCAACTTACCCACTGGCTAAAGGCAGATTTCAGCACATCTGTCTTTCCTCAATTTGAATTTCTCCCCTCTCAGGTGATTATTCTGAGCAAGAGGCAGAATCCCATCAGCATTGAGCGTGCTCAAACCATTCAAGGCTTTATACACCTCTATCAGATCACCTCGCCGGTGCCTAGTCTCCAAGTCACTGTAATTTGCAAAACTTAAGCCTTTCTTCTTAAGAGCAACCCTTTGTTCCATTCACTAACCTTGTTGCCCTTCTCTGTACTCGTTCCAGCAGCTTACATCCTTCTTGAAATGAGGCTTCCAGACCTGTATACAGTACTCAAGGTGTGGCCTGACCATTGCCTTATACAAGGGAATAATCACCTTATCCCTGCTAGAAAAATTCCTGTATATCATTGATAAGACACCATGAGCTACTCTTGCAGCCCATCTGCACTGCTCAGAGAATTTCATATCTGCCGGCACAATTACCCCCAGGTCCTTTTCATTCTCTACCACTGTCAGTGTAGTACCACAGAGTTGATACGTTGCTCTGGGGTTGCTGTTTCCTATACGTAGTACTTTACATTTGTCAATGTTAAATTTCATTTGCCACCTCTCAGCCCATCTGCTCAACCTTTCCAGATCCTGTTGAAGCAGCATAGCATCAGTAGTGTCCTTAACAACCCTGCCAACTTTTGTATCATCTGCAAACTTGGACTTTAAGCTTGGTATACCATCATCAATATTATTTATAAATATAGAAAACAATAATGGACCCAACACTGAACCCTGAGGGACTCCACTGATAACATTAGTCCATTTTGAGCAGTGACCATTGATTACCACTCTGTCTTCTCCCCCTCAACCACCCCTTTATCCATAGCAGCAATTTGCCTCCAATGCCATGCTGCTCCAATTTGTGCAGCAGTCTTCCATGTGCAACAGTATCAAAAGCCTTTCTAAGATCAAGTACAGGAGGGCCTCGATTAATGCGATTAATTCGTCCCGAGAGTGCATCCTGCAAAACAGAAACGTGTTAATCGAATATAATAACCGATAGGAAAAATTATAATTTTTAGTTTTCGTTATGTTGCAGATGAACTGTTGAGTATGGAAAATGATAAATTAATGTTTGAAGGAATGGATTATTGGATCAAATGGATATTAGAAGGAAAGGTTAATGGTTCAAAATGGTACTGGAAGAGTAAAAATATAAAAAATTCGGTGTGTGTGTGTGTGTGGGAAAAACAATATGGGATAAAGGCACACATGCATATAGCAATAACTTGCCTTCATGATAAATTTGAAAAACATGGAATTAAATAAGGAAACTATGGAAAAGAACATCAAGAATTGCTGAAAACTTTCATATGGTTAGAAATATATATGGCCACTCACCAAAGACATCAACAAAGACAGTGTCTCAAAGTGCATTTGCTATGTGGACATTATTATCCATGCATGTTTTTTCACTTGGTGACTATGAAGACCTGTGAAATAGCAAGTTGTCTGTACATTGAAGTGTGGTTTCATTTTTTTATGACATTCTTTCAGTTTTTATGTTCTAAGTTTTTATTTTTATTGCTTTCAAGTAATGAATGGTAAGAGATGATCATTGCACGATTTCCAATTTTTATTCATTGTCTACACAATGCCATAATGGTGTGGGATTCTAGACACTGCAGCTTGCGAGTCCCCGAGAACTGCTTCTGCTACCCATGAGCACTTCTAAGTTTGACACCTCTGCCCTAACCCATTGGCACATTTAGTGCCATGACTTTCAAAAATTTTCCCAATCTCTCTCCCACTGGAGAGTACTCCAAGTCACATTATCCACCATTGCTGTATTAGTTTATTTAAATACCAGGGGCCTTTTTTTTGTTCCATTCTGCCACTGTTTTCATAAACTTCATGCTTATCCAATAAACTGTTTTTTGTGGAAATTTAGTCAGCACAATATATTGCTGCTTGCTACTTGTTTTGCGAGAGAAAGAGAGAGAGAGAGATCTGGGTTCAATTCCTGTTGATGAATGGTGGAATTTCTGAATTCCTCTTTAATTGAAGATGCCATTAGCTGGTTGCAGTGAGCTCTCTCCTCTGAGATAGTTTGTGTTTTTCAACCTGTGTAATGTGCAGTATGGATATTGGCCATACTCAACATGGATATAAGCAAAAAACCCTAACGCTATTAAAATAATTGTTTGAAAAATTATTCAGAATTTCTGAGATACAGCATATCAAAGTGTTTATACATAATTATGACTTGCTCTGTTACTATTAATAATAAATAAATTACTACTATTAATAAAAATACAGTAGTTTTAGTTTTCAACTGTGTGCTAGTTTCTATAAAGATTGTTCAAGTGAACTGAATTGAATGGTTTTGAACTGTTTATTGAAAAAGTTTTTCACATGTAACTTTTACAGTTAACAGTTAGAGATGCACTAAGTTAAAAGTAAATATCTTGGATTGAGAGTTTGGTCTTATTCTGAAATCAGAAGTAGCTTACTAAATTCGATTTCAGCACAATGGGACCAATTAACAGTCTCACTGTAACATGCTATTTTTGTGTTGCAGCTAGCAGCACTACAGATAGAAAAAGCATAGATGTAGCTGTTGAATGCTACAAATAAAAGTAGTTTTTAGCATAAAATTACAACAAAAATTCCACTAATTTAGAAAATTGTCAAAAATTCTATATACTCATATCAGCATTTATCACATGATATTTTCTGAAGAGTCGTTGTTGTTTAGGACCAGAACATGATTGTAACTTGAGAAATCTTAGCAAAAACATAAACCAAAGGTAAGAGGTATGTTTTCATGTTTGATAATTTACTTGGTCAGCACCTATTGCTGTCTTCATTTTTATCTTTCTGCTAGAATTTTATTTTACAGGATATCTACAATCAATGTAAGCATTCTTTAAATCATAGTTACAATATCTATTAGAAATGGACACTGCCAATTTCAAAACATTTTTGTAAATGATAGTGTTTCTCTGAATAGTTTTCCAAAATGTTAGCATTGTTAAATGCAGCTGAGCAAACATCATTCCCTTCAGATATAGGAAATTGGTATTATTATTATTTTCAGTTTTGTCTGAAAATCATGTGCACATGTCATCCTATCTGTCTGGATTATCTTTTAGTGTTAACAGTGGCAAAATGATGCATGAAAGAAGAAAGATACATGCATCGACAAAAAAAATGAACAAAAAGTATTGTATACATTGTTTTACATTATAGACATTTGTTTCTCTTTAATTAATTGAAATTTTTTGTGATGAACAGTAGTGAAAAGTAAATTACTAATTAACTGTTTTCCTAATCAATTAATTGTTTCTTCTACAATAATACAAGTAATTGTTTCTTCTTCATCTCGCATATCTCACAATTTAATGTTCACTCAACTTCATTTATTTCCTCCTGGAATTGAAATGCAGCAACTATCTTCTGTGATTTATTAAAATAGATAAATAGCAATAAGGCCGACCGGGCTGGCCGAGTGGGTAAAGTACCTGCCCGGCAACCCAAAGGTCGCGGGTTCGATTCCCGCCTCGGGCTTGGATCAAAGTACTGCAAAAACCTTGGGAGGTGCAATATGGCCACAGAAGCCGATGCGCCAACAACTACCAAATCAAAAAAAAAATAAAAAAAAAAAAAATAAATAGCAATAAGCACTTCAGATCATAATATGCAGTCAACAGTATTGTAATAATTTTTACTCTTCTGTATTTTAATAACAATTGAATTATAAATTTGAAAAAGGTTGGTTGTAGGATGATATGGAAAAATTTGCTTTTGTCCAAAGAGTGATTGATTGTTGGAACAAACTTCAATCTGGCATTGTGGAAATGAGTAGTTTGAATAAATTTGAGGAATAATTAGCATAATTATTAGAGGAGATAAAAAGATGTGGGGTAGTTTTTTTTAAATTTTTTTTTGGATTATGCTGTATAAGCTTGCATCATTTGCCACTACTAATGTTCTTGTTTATATTCCAGCACGACCACCAGGTCAGTGGAGTTTACAGTAAATCATGAATACAAATGTTTAATCGTATTTAGCAGTCACAGGCTTGAACCCCGGTCCGCTCAAAGAGCGTGTGCTACTGCACTCACACTCCTGACCACTCGGCTACATCAGGCCTATGGCAAATATAATACTAATATTGGTAATTTATAAATATAATAGTAATACTAATGTTGGTATCGGGTAATATAATACTAATATTTCATGTTTCGGCTGTGATTAGCTTACGTACATACATATGATAGGCCCACATCCTCTACAGATGATGAAACCAGCTCCCACTATATTGAATAGAGACATAAGGGTCCATAATGTTATTACAATAGCAAGTGAGTTTTTAATTGCAAAAAATCACAAGATTCTCTCGATGTTCATGAACAGTATTAGCTACTCACTGATAATCAGCAATAGAGAACTTGAGAGAATTTCCTCTGGTTCTTAGCATTAGCCTGAAATGAAATGAGAGAATCTGCCAAGTAATCAATCAGAAACTCCTTTTTTCTCTTTCCTCTCTCTGATCAAGAGATTTTAGAAGCAGGGAATCAATTGAAAGAAAAGGGAGCCCCTGGTTTTGATGAAATATCTCCGTCTCTTCTGAAAAAGGTCCTTAGTTCAATTCTTACGCCACTGAAGTATATATTCAATCTCTCCTTTCAATCTGGTAAATTTCCTTCTCAGTTCAAAAAAGCAGTAATCATCCCTGTTCTAAAGGGAAACCTTTGTAACTCCATCAACAACTTTCGCCCAATAGCTCTACTCTGTTTTTGCAAAATTATTCGAAAAAATTCTTCATAGCAGACTCATGGGTTTTCTTGAAGAAAATCAACTCATCCATCAACAACAGTATGCTTATCGCTCTAAAAGATCCACCGATCTTGCAATTGTTGACTTCTGCTCAAGGATCATTGATAGTCTTGAAAAGGGTCACTATGCTATAGCACTGTTTCTTGACGTATCTGAAGCTTTTGATTGCATAAACCATACTATTCTACTTAACAAACTCAATAACTTTGGCTCGAGAAGGAAAATTAACCTTCTCCTTGAAGACTACCTTACTGCCGTTTGTCGTAAGAACAAATCAATCATACTCCGATATCTGTTATTTCTCCAGGGGAGTACCTCAAGGCTCACTTCTTGGACCTATCCTATTTGTTCTTTACACCGATGAATTTCTCTCTCTTTCATCTTCTCACCTAGTAGCATATGCCGATGATATTTCTATCCTCATCACAGATAAAGACCCTAATGAGCTTCAACTCAATCTCTGCCTTGCTTTCTATGATGCATAATTGGTTTCAAAAGAATCAGCTTATACTGAATCCAGAAAAATCAAAATATATGGTGTTTAGAACAAAAAACAAACAACTAAATATTGATTTAGATGTAACATACAAAGAAAAACAACTTGAAAGGGTGAATGAAACCAAGTTTCTCGGAATCTGGCTAGATGATAAGCTAAGTTGGGCAAAACAAATGATAACCCTACGAAAGAAAACTTCGTCACTAGTGGGAATACTTACCAGGGTCTCTGCCTGGGTGTCTCCTTCTCTTCTCAGACAAGTATTCCTTTCTTTAATTCTGCCACACCTCACCTATAGAATCATCTCATGGGGTTACCACCAGCTAAGAAAACCTTGTGAGAATCAACTCCATTCTCAATCGATGCGTTCGTTCAATTTTGTACCTTCCCTGGAACGCTTCGGTTAGTTTGAGATACAAGGAAGTGAGACTCCTAAGCATCTACCAGCTATTGCAGAAAGCCGAGGTGGTCCTTGTTTACAATGCTATGAAGACAGCAGACTTTCCCCCTCTCTTCAGATCCTTTTTCATAACCACAGACTAAGAAGAAATATCATACAATCTAAGAAATGAAGCCAACCTGAAGATTCCACTTTTCAGAAAAGTCATAGGTCAGAAAAGTATGAAATACAGAGGTGCTAAAACCTGGAACAAACTTCCTGCATAAATCAAAAATGTCATTTCACTAAATCAATTCAAGAAACTACTAACTGAACACATCACTAGGGATGTCTGATTCAAATTACCTACCACTCAACTCCTGGATTTTAAAAACACCAACATGGAAATAATGTACAAATGTTAAAGGAAGCAGTTGGCAAATAGTTTGTAAATTTCTGTGCATGTATCTCATCGTTTTTCTTTTCTTTCCTCATTTAATTGTAAAAATGTTCGCAATGATGTTATACGTAGTGATGCTTTTCGAAGTCTTCTGTAAAGAAATGTACAAAAAACTCCAATTTATATATGTCTTTCCCGTTGAACATTACCTGTACAATTTCAGAACTGTACATTTTTCAATTGTATATTTGTATATTCATAATTTTTTAAGGGAAAAAAGCCCCTAAAAAAGCCATTGGCTTATGTGTTCTCCCTCCCTTTTTGCTGTTATCTCCCAAAAAAGTGTAACATAAAATAGGGATAAATAAATTATTATTATTATTATAACATATTCCCTCAAAGTTTATAGCTCTCATAGTAGATTGCAGGGACTTCATCCAATTTTATATGAAGTTTGGTAGATTGTCCTGTCTCTTCATGTGTTTTTTGTGACAATGTATGCACAATGCATGGATTTTAACTGAATTATTGCTCATATCAAAACAAACTTTGCCTTCACAACAAGTTGCCCTGGTATTGCACTACTATCAAATAGCATTGCCAGAAGTTTAATATGGCATTTATTTATAAACAGGCCACCTGCTACTTTGATTATGGAAGTAAATTCCAAAACAGGCTGCCTAGAGAGCACTGTTACGTATTAATAAATGGTAGATTAACCTTTTGGCAAAGCCATTTGTGAAACAGTGTAGTATCAAGGAAACTCATTCTGAATGCACAGCTTATTTGTTGTGATAAGACCACTAGCAGTTTAAATTCTCTAGTTGCAAAAACACATGCAAGAACAAGAGAGTTCTTCCAATTTAATAGCATTTCAGTAAGGCAAAAGAATGTTGCTGTTATTTTATTTTTGAAGTTCTCACTTCATATAGTTAATTAAAGAGAAAAGGTTATGTATGTACTTTATAGTTTACATTTATATATTCTAATTATTTTATTATATAAAGTAATAATTAGATGATATATATATATAAAATAAATAACATGGAAAGTAATTGTTTTCAGTTCACTGCACATACTTCAATGTAGTATTCACCTAACTTTGGTACTACTTTATTTATTTTCAAGACATCAAAGGCAGATATTCTTGGTATATTAGACACGACATGTCACACAGATATAGGAAATGCAGAATTGGAATTTGGGGAGTACGATGTGTACAGAAAGGATAGACCGGATAGAAGGGGAGGTGCAGTAATGCTGTTAGTTAAAAAAACACAAAGGAAGTGCATCCAGTTGACATGGATGGAGAATGCAGTGTTGAGTCACTTTGGTGTGCCATAAGCACTGGAAAAGCAAAATTGAGAGGAGTGTGTTATAGGCCTAATGACTCGGATGAGTACAAAAAAAAACTGTGCAGAGAAATAGTGGGCCGATAAATCAGATTGTCTTATATTGGGGGATTTTAACTTCCCAGATATAGACTGGAACTCGTGGGTTGGTCACTCGCATACTAGCAATAGCAGGTTTTATGGATTTATTGGATGATTGTTTTCTGCAGAAGCATGTTCGAGAGGCAACCAGAGGGAGCAATAAACTTGATCTGTTTATCAGCAGTGATTATTCATGCATTAAGAATCTACAGATGAAGGAACCACTAGGTGGCAGTGATCACAGTGTACTAATGTGGGATTTACTAAAAGATGTAACTACCATCAGGGGTAAGGGAAGCGTTTTTGCTTTCATAAAGGTGACTACAGTGGTCTCAGACATCTTTTGAATTCCATAAAGTTGAACCAACTGATGATGTTACCAACAGCATTTAAGCAATTAATCTTGGAAGCTACTCAAGGTTTAGGCCTAAATGGATGTCAGATGAACTAACGAGACTCACGGCAGAGAAGAAAAATGCATTGGATGTATATAAATTATCGGGAGACACAGAAGCCTATGATAGATATAAGATAGTTTGTAATCAAACTATCTTATATGAGATAAGATAGTTTGTAATCAAGTCACAAAGGAAGTTAGGCAAGCAAAGAGAGGTTACAAGAAATCTTTGGCAAAGGATGCAAAGAAAAACATTATAGACTTCTTTACTAATGTAAACTCTAGAAGGAAGAGGATGAATCAGATTGGTCCAGTTGATATTGAAGATTCGATTGTTGATGATTCTGCTCAGTTTTGCATTTATATTCACACATGAGAAGTTATTCAGGGGGGGGAATGCCAGAAGTTTATCAAACTCTGGCAGGGAGCCAAATGATTTTTGTAATAACTGAAAGCAAAAT
This sequence comes from Mastigoproctus giganteus, assembly GCF_048544385.1. Taxonomy (NCBI): domain Eukaryota; kingdom Metazoa; phylum Arthropoda; class Arachnida; order Uropygi; family Thelyphonidae; genus Mastigoproctus; species Mastigoproctus giganteus. The sequence goes on from NC_143577.1 coordinate 144,991,293, forward strand.
GAAGGAGAAATTGCTGAAGCTAAACATAAGGAAGGCACCTAGGGCAAATGGAATCTATCCAGTTATATTAAAGGAGGCAGCAAAGGAAGTAAGCAGGCCCTTAGCCATGATTATGAAGGCATCCATGGACTCAGGGGAGGCCCTGCAGACTGGAGATGTGCAAATGTATCCCCAATTCACAAAGTGGGATCGAAAGGTGACATGAGTAATTACAGACCTGTTAGTTTAACTTTGTTCCGGGGAAAATAATGGAGTCAATGGTTAAAGAAGCACTGCAGGATCATCTGGACAAGACTGCAGTTATAGTTCAGACACAGCATGGGTTTGTTAAGGGAAAGTCTTGTTTGACCAATTTGATTGGATATTACGAGGGAGGTCACAAAGGAACTGGATGCAAAAAATAATTTTGATATCATATACTTGACTCTTAGGAAAGCTTTTGTTTGCTGTTGAACAATAATGGACCCAACACTGAGCCCTGAGGGACTCCACTAATAACATTAGTCCCCGACAAGCTGTGTCCATTGATTACCACTCTGTCTTCTCCCCTTCAGCCACCCCTTTATCCACAGCAGCAATTTGCCTCCAGTGTCACACTGCTCCAATTTGTGCAGCAGTCTTCCATGTGGAACAGTATCAAAAGCCTTTCTAAGATTTACTGGCCCACTCTATTTCCCTGTACAGTTTCTTATTGTACTCGTCAGAGTCATTAGGCCTATAGCACACTCCTACTCTCAATTTTGATCTCCCAATGCTTATGTCACACTAAACTGACTTGACACTGCACTGTCCAGCGATGTCAACTTCCACGACGAGGGATGGAAGTCTGTTCCACCAACCAACCAACTATCCGCTGGCTAAAGGCAAATTTCCGCACATCTATCCTATATCTGTCTTTTCTCAATTTGAATTTATACCCTCATGTGATTATTCTGAGTGAGAGGCAGAATCCTATCAGCATTGAGCATGCTCAAACCATTCAAGGCTTTATACACCTCTATCAGATCACCTCGCTGGTGCCTAGTCTCCAGACACTGTAATTTGCAAAACTTAAGCCTTTCTTCGTAAGAGCACCATTTTGTTCCATTCGCTAATCTTGTTGCCCTTCTCTGTACTCGTTCCAGCAGCTCTACATCCTTCTTGAAATGAGGCCTCCAGACCTGTATACAGTACTCAAGATATGGCCTAACCATTGCCTTATACAAGGGAATAATCACCTCCTTATCCCTGCTAGAAAACTTCCTGTATATCATTGACAAGACACCATGAGCTACTCTTGCAGCTCGTCTGCACTGCTCAGAGAACTTCATATCTGCCTGCACAATTACCCCCAGGTCCTTTTCATTCTCTACCACTGTCAGTGTAGTACCACAGAGTTGATTCGTTGCTCTGGGGTTGCTGTTTCCCATATACTGTACTTTACATTTATCAATGTTAAACTTCATTTGCCACCTCTCAGCCCATCTGCTCAACCTTTCCAGATCCTGTTGCAGCAGCATAGTGTCAGTAGTGTCCTTGACAACCCTGCCAACCTTTGTATCATCTGCAAATTTGGACATTAAGCTTGATATACCATCATCAATATCATTTATAAATACAGAAAACAATAACGGACCCAACACTGAACCCTGAGGGACTCCACTAATAACATTAGTCCATAATGAACATGTCCATTGATTACCACTCTCTGTCTTCTTCCCCTCGACCACCCCTTTATCCATAGCAGCAATTTGCCTCCAATGCCACACTGCTCCAATTTGTGGAGCAGTGCAACAGTATCAAAAGCCATAAGATCCAAGTATATAATATCAAAGTTATTCCCTGCATCCAGCTCTTTTGTGACTGCATCATAGTATCCAATCAAATTGGTCAGGCAAGACTTCCCCTTAACAAAACCATGCTCTGTGTCCTCCGAGCTATAACTGAATTCTTGTCTAGATGATCCTGCAGTGCTTCTTTAACCAGTGCTTCCATTAATTTTCCTGGAACAGAAGTTAAACTCACAGATCTATAATAACTTGTGTCAGCCTTTGATCCTCCTTTGTGAATTGGGGTCACATTTGCACATCTCTAGTCTGTGGGTACCCCTGAGTCCAAGAAAGCTCTCATAATTATGGCTAAAGGTTTGCTTACTTCCTTTGCTGCCTCCTTTAATATAACTGGATAGATCCCATCCACCACGAGGCGCCTCCGTAGCCAGGTAGGAAGGAGCAGCAGTTAGTAGCACACGCTTCTTGATTAGACCGGGGTTCGAGCCCGTCACCACCAAATACGGAGGATGCGGAAAGGTCAGGGAATGACCACCGCATATCCCGGAGCAATATGGCCTTAGTTGCTAATGCTCCTAAAAACCAAATAACAACAACAACAACCCATCCACCACAGGTGCCTTTCTTGTGTTTATCTTCCACAATATATTTTCTACTTTACTCTCAGTTATTACTAGATTCTCTAGCTTACTGCCAGAGTTGAATACACCTCTGGCATTCCCCTCGCTGAATAACTCCTCATGTGTGAATGTTGATGCAAAATATTCATTTAGTTTGTTAGCTACCTGAGCAGGATCATCTACAGTTGACCCATCGATATCAAGTGGACCAATCTGATTCATCCCCTTCCTTCTAGAGTTTACATAAGTAAAGAACTCTTGGCTGTTTTTCTTTGCATCCCTTGCCAAAGATTTCTCGTAATCTGCCTTCGCCTGCCTAACCTCCTTTGTAACTTGGTTACAGATCAACTTGTATCTATCATAGGCTTCTGTGGCGCATGTTAATTTGTATGTATCCCATGCATTTTTCTTCTCTGCCATAAGTCTCATTAGTTTATCTGACATCCATTTAGGCCTAAACCTTGAACAGTATTTCTTAGTTGGTATGTAAAGCCTAGTAGCTTCCAAGATAAGTTCTTTGAATGCTTCCCATTTTGAATTTGCTGTTGGTAACATCATCAGTTGGTCCCACTGTATAGAATTTAAGTACTGTCTCAGACCATCGTAGTTGCCTTTACGAAAGCAATAACCCTTCCCTTTATCCCTAATGGTAGTTACCCCTTTGAGTGAGTCCCACTCAGCACACTGTGATCACTGCCACCTAGTGGTTTGTTTATCTGCAGATTCTTAATGCATGAAAAATCACTACTGATAATCAAATCAAGAGTATTACTCCCTCTAGTTGCCTCCCGAACATGCTGATGTAGAAACAATCATCCAATAAATCCACAAAAGCCTTGCTAGTGTGTGAGTGACCAGTCCAAAAATTCCACTCAATATCTGGGAAATTAAAATCCCCCATTATAAGACATCTCTGATGTACTGGCCCACTCTATTTCCCTGTTCAGTTTCTTATTATACTCATCTGAGTCATTAGGCCTATAGCACACTCCTACTCTCAATTTTGATCTCCCAATGCTTATGTCACACCAAACTGACTCGACACTGCACTGTCCAGCGATGTCGACTGGCTTTACTTCCTTGGATTTTATGTGTTTCTTAACTAATAGCATAAACCCTCCTCCCTTCCTATCCTGTCTATCCTTTCTGTAGACGTTATATGTATTTAGTTAAAAGTACAATTTAATTGACAACGAAGTTCAACAAGTTTAATAGATTCTACCGATCAGCTGACAATGTTATACTATACTATGCTAACACTATCTAGTTCGGTATATAATGTACCATATGACAAAGGCGGCAAGTTACGAGCGGTAAATCTACCGACAGTTAAGTATTAATTTACTTTCAAATCTCGCTGGCTCAATTCAGAATAAACTAATGATCCTGACTAGGTTTTTAAGCTACTTATAGAAAATAATTTGATGTAAAAAATGGTCAGAAAGGCGGCTAAATATGGCTAAAAAACTTCTCGTTCAACGGAGCTGCAACTTGTAACACATGGATTTGATACCCTTACCGATACATTTATGCAATTACAAGGCCGAGTAAAGAATAAATACACCAAATTAATCAGAAAATCACAAAATAATGCTATACTACTAAATTTAAGTCAAAAGTTTTAGGAAAACAATAATTTCAAATCAATAAATAAGAAAAATCCACTTAGCGGCTTTGAACACGTCTGGCTCCCACTAGCCTCGTCAGCAGACTCCAAATTTTGAATTTGGTGTTGGTAACATCATCAGTTGGTCCCACTGTATAGAATTTAAATACTGTCTCAGACCATAGTCACCCTATGAAAGCAATAACTCTTCCCTGTACCCCATCAGGTGTACAGGGAAGAGTTATTCCATGTGCAACAGTATCAAAAGCCTTTCTAAGATTAAAATATATGATATCAACATTATTCTTTGCATCCAGTTCCTTTGTTACCACATCATAGTATCCAATCAAATTGGTCAGCCAAGACGTCCACTTAACAAACCCATGCTAAGTCCATGCTATGCTTACCTCTCTGAGTAAATCCCACTTCAGCATACTGTGATCACTGCCACCTAATGGTTCATTATCTGCAGATTCTTAAATCATGAAGAATCACTACTGATAATCAGATCATGTTAAACTTGAACTGCCATTTCTCAGCCCATTGGCCTAATTTGTTTGGATCTAGTTGCAGCAGCTTATCCTGATTCTGTCATTAATCTCCCTGTGAACTCTATCATCCGCAGACTTAGATATTAAGCTGGAAATGCTTTTATCCGTATTAAATACAGTAAACAACATTGGGCCCAGACTGGTCTCTGGAGGACTCCAGTAATAACTATAGACCATGGACTATGAGTAGTGTCTGTTAATAACCACTCTCAGTTTTCTCCCACTCAACCATTCATTTATCCAGTGCAGTTTCTTGCTCTTAATGCCACACTGCAATTTGCACAGCAGTGTTTCATGTGCAACAGTTTCAGAATTTTCTGAAATTCAAGTATTTTGATATTTGGGTCCTTTGTTACTTCATTATAATTTCCAAACAGATTGGTCAGATGTGATTGCCCCTTAACAGATCCATGCTATGACTGTAATATAAATCTATTCCTATCTAGATGATCCTGCATTACTTCTTTAACCGGACTCCATTATTTTCGCAAGAACAGAAGTTAAATTAACAGGTTTATAATTACTCATGTCACCCTTTTGATCCCCCTTTGTGAATTGGGGATACATTTCCATATTTCACTTTCATAGTTCTCTCTCTCTCTCTCTCTCTCTCTCTCTCTCTCTCTCTCTCTCTCTCCTGAATCTATAAATGCTCCCATAATTATGGCTAAGGATTTCCTTACCTTCTTTGCTGCCTCCCTGAATATAATTGGATTGGTTCCATCCACCCCAGGCACATTTTTTTTATGTTGAGTTTCAACAATTCCTCTTCCACTTCCCTAGTATTAGCATTAGTAGTGGCATATGATGCAAGAAAGCAAGCTTATACAGCATCAGCCAAAAATAAAATAAATAAAATAAAACCTCCCATTTCGCCCATCCATTCACTCCGAATGTTTGACTAGTTCTGCTGTGAACTTGTTTAAGTTGTTTACTTTCTCTACAACAGATAGAAGTTTGTTCATACTATCACCACCCACTGGCTAAAAGCGAATTTCCTCGCATCTATTCTACAATTGTCTTTCCTCAATTTGAATTTATGTCCTGTCGAGTAACAAATCTGAGCAAGAGGAAGAATCCCATTAGCATTGAGCTTGCTTAAACCATTGAAGGCTTTATACACCTCAGTTAGATCACCTTGCAGGTGCTTAGTCTCCATAAGCTGCAATTTGCAGAACTTAAGTCTTTTTTGGTAACACTAATCTTTTGTTCCACTCACCAATCTCATTGCCCTTCTCTGTACTCGTTCGAGCAGGTCTACATCTTTCCTAAAATGACGACTCCAAACCTGTTATATAGTACTAAAGGTGTGGCCTCCTTTCAGCCCATCTGCTCAACTTTTTCAGACCCTGTTGCTGTAGCTTACTATCATTACTGTTATTAATAACCCTGCCAACTTTCATATTGTCTGCAAATTTAGACAACCTGATATACCTTCACCAATATCATTAATAAATACGGAAAACAAGAATGGATCCAACACCAAACCGTGGGGTACTCACTAATAACATTAGCCCACGAAGAACAGTGTTGTAGTAGTGGCATGTGATGCAAGACACCAAGTGTATGAGCTTATGCAGCATCAGCCAAAAAAAAAAAAAAATCACACCATTCCCTCCAAATGCCTGTCCAGTTCCTCCTTAAATTTATTCAGCCTATCAACTTCCACAACGACAGATGGAAGTTTGTTCCAGCAATTAACCACCTGCTGGCTAAAGGCAAATTTCCGTACATCTATTCTACATCTGTCCTTTCTTAATTTGAATTTATGCCCCCTTAGGTTCGTAATCTGAACAAGTGGAAGGATCCCATCAGAATTCAGCATGCTCAACCCTTTCAAGGCGTTATACACCTCAATCAGATCACCGTGCAGGTGCCTAGTCTCCAGCCATTGCAATTTGCAGAACTTAAGCCTCTCTTGGTAAGAGGATCCCTTCATTCCCCTAACCAATCTTGTTGCCCTTCTCTGTAAACGCTCAAGTAAATCTACATCCTTCCTAAAATGTGGCCTCCAGACCTGTACGCAGTACTCAAGGCGTGAGCTGACCATTGCCTTATACAGAGGGACAATCACCTCCTTTTCCCTGCTAGCAAAATTCCTATATATCATTGACAAAACCCCATGACCTGCCCTTGCCGCCTGTCTGCATTGCTCAGAAAACTTCATATCTGCCTGCACAATTACTCCCAGGTCTTTTTCATTTTCTACCACCTTAAGTGTAGTACCACACAGTTGGTACGTTTCTCTGGGGTTACTTTTACCCATATGCAGTACTTTGCATTTGTCAAGGTTAAACTTCAGTTGCCACTTCTTAGCCCATCTGCCCAAATTACCTAGATCCTGTTGCAGTAGCACACTGCGATTACTGTCATTAACAACCCTGCCAACCTTTGTATCATCTGCAAACTTTGACATTAAGCCTGATATACCTTCATCAATATCATTGATAAATATACAAAACAGCAGTGGACCCAACACCGAACCCTGTGGGACTCCATTAATAACATTAGTCCACGAAGAGCAGCATCCATTGATTACCACCCTCTGTCTTCTCTCACTTAACCATCCTTTTATCCATTGTAGCAACTTACCCTTAATACCATTCTGCTCCAATTTGTACAATAGTCTTCCATGCACAACAGTGTTAAAAGCTTTCCTGAAATCCAAATATATGATATCAAAATTATTTTTTGCATCCAGTTCCTTTGTAACCACATCATAATATCCTATCAAATTTGTCAGACAAGACTTTCCCTTAACAAACCCATGCTGTGTCTGAATTATTGCTGCAGTCTTGTCTAGATGATCCTGCAATGCATCTTTAACCAGTGACTCCATTATTTTACCTGGAACAGAAGTTAAACTAACTGGTCTGTAATTACTCGTGTCACCCTTTGATCCCCCTTTGTGAATTGGGGATACATTTGCACATCTCCAGTCCATGGGAACCTCCCCTGAGTCTAAGGATGCTCTCATAATTATGGCTAAGGGTTTGCTTAGTTGCTTTGCCGTCTCCTTTAATATAACTGGATAGATCCCATCCACCCCAGGTGCTTTTCTTATGTTAAACTTCAACAATTTCTCCTCCACTCTCAGTTATTACAAAATCACCAAGTATCCTGCTACAATTTGATAACCTTCTGCCATTTTCAAACCTTAATAATTCCTCACGTGTGAATGTAGATGCAAAATACTCATTCAGTTTGTTTGCTATCTGAGCAGATCATCAACAGTCGAACCATCGATGTCAAGTGGACCAATCAGATTCATCCCCTTCCTTTTAGAGTTTATATAAGTAAAGAAATCCTTGCTGTTTTTCTTAGCATCTTTTACCAAGGATTTCTTGTAAACTGCCTTCACCTGCCTAACCTCCTTTGTGACCTGATTACAGGCTAGCTTATATCTGCCATAGGATTCTGAGTCGGTTGATAATTTATATGCATCGCATGTATTTTTCTTCTCTGTCACGAGTCTCATTAGTTCAGTAGATAACCATTTAGGCCTAAACCTTGAACAATATTTCTTAATAGGTATGAAACTTTTAGTAGCTTCCACGATTAATTCCTTGAATGCTTCCCACTTGGAATTTACTGTTGGTAACATAGTCAGTTGAACCCACTGTACAGAATTTAAAAAATGTCTGAGACCACTGATAATGCTCTCTGTTTGATGGTTAAGCATTGCTCCCACTGAACTATCCATTTTTCCATTGTTGCAACTTGCCTTTAATGCCATACTGCTGTAATTCGTACTGCAGTCTTTCATGTGCCACAGTATCAAAAGCTTTCCTAAAATCCAAGTATATAATATCAAAATTATTTTTTGACATTGTTCCTTTGTGCCCATATCATAGTATCCATTCATATTAATCAGACAAGACTAATATTATTATTAGCCACATGGTGCAAGGAACCTGAGACTTACACTGCACCAGCCAAAAAAACGTTTTGAGTTACCCTCAGACAGAGAGAGAAAACAAGAGTCAGAAGTAGAAGGGAATCACCAAGAAGGAGAAAAACGATATTCAGCTCAGGACTCTGGGTGTGCCAAGCCCATACCCATATGAGCCCCTCAGGTGTTAAGTAAGTTAGCAGATTTGATATTCTTAATGTCATTAGTGTCAACGTGTACAACAGTATCACCCTTTGTGCCCTTAAAAGATGATATCTGCTCTACAATGTCATCAACTTTTGTCCCTGGCAGACATAACCTGGTCCTTCCTGTCTCCCTGACAATAGTCACCAACAATAACTAGCTCCTGTGGTACCAGTGCACTCTGCCCTGAAGGTTGCTGCTGTGTTTCCTGATGATCATTGATGTGGGCAGCTAAGCGCTTGAAGGGTCTCTCAATTTAAGTCCTTCAGGGGCATCTACCCTGTTTTTCAAGCTCTCATAATGGTCCATAAACACTGAGGTGGCACCTAACTTCTTCACATTGTTTACATTGAGGTCACACAAGGACATTCCTCTTTTCAGTCAATATCCTGTCCCGTTTCAGAGAGGTCTGCAAACATTTCACAAGTTGCAAATTTTTTTAGGCTGTGATGCAGTGGAGTATCACCCCCCCTTCAGTTCTCCCCCAAGCCACAGCACTTCCACTACTTTGTGCACGTTGCTTTGCTGCTCTAGTGTGGGATATGATTTCCGTTTAAATATGATTTAATTAATTAATGAAAATTAAATAGGTTAATAAATTTAATTGATTAATTTACTATACTATACTAAGCTAATGCAGTAATACGTATTCTGCTATATAGTTTTACGTTATGCCTTAGCTAGCAAGTTCAAGATATACGTTATCAAGTTATGTTATACCGTAATGATCACAATGTTAAATTGGTTATATCCTTAGCTAAATACAAAAGATATAATACAAATATAATACTAAATACAAAAGAAATAAATCACTTTTCAATGATTAAAAGTGATTAAAACCTTTAAAATACTTATTTATTACAACGTTTTAAAACTTTACTATTCTTCTGCTAATACAACACTGATACAACAGCATAAAGGTACTAGTAACTTACAAAGTGACTAGGTAAACTTACAAAACACGCTAATGAATGCTACTAAGGCTTTTTAATCTATTCTTAAAACACAAATTAATGTTAACTAATCAAAAATACGATAGAATACAAAAGATATATGCCCAAAAGGTGATTGAAACCTTCAAAATACTAAAAATGAGTAGCAGTTGTAACTTACAAAATCACTAGCTAAATTTAAAAAATAAGCTAACAAATGCTACTAAACTTATTTAATCCATTTGTAAAACACAAATTAATAAGTTAACTAAACAAAAATACGATAAAATTTCAAGGAAAACTTATCCAATTGCAGCAGCTACAGAAGTCTGTCTTCACCAAACGACACCTGGCAGCCAAAAATTATTTTCTAATGCAACAGATCAGTGTTGTAAGTACATCCTTAAATTGGTGTAAGATATGTATTTGTTGGATAAACACCAAAACCTGTGTGTGTGTGTGTGTGTGTGTGTGTATATAGGAATTGTGGTGTGATGTGAAATTTTTAAGAATTATTTTTGACTGCAAACAGCTGATTTAATACTGCAGGTAAAAATCATGTTGGCTGGGGTAATTTGTCTAATTCTTCCTTAAATTTATTCTGTGTCTACTTCTATTAAATCATATGGAAGTTTGTTCCAACAGTCAACCACCTAATGGCTGAATGCAAATTTCTGTGTGTCCATCCTGCAGCCATTCTTCTTCAATTTAAATTTATGTCCTCTTGTTTGTGTTGCCTGATCAAGAATAAGGATGCCATCAAAGTTTAGTGTACTCAACCTATTCAGAACCTTAAACACCTCAATCAGATCTCTTTGCAGGTGCCTAGTTTTCACATGCTGCAGTTTGCAGAATTGAAGTTTTACTTGTTAAGAGTGTCCTTTTGTTCCTCTCAATCTTGTTGGTCTTGTCTGCACCCATTCCAACAGCTCCACATTCTTCCTAAAATGAAGTTTACAGACTTAAGTTTACAGACTTAATGCAATACTTAAGATGTGTCCTAACCATCACCTTGTACTATACATTGGGATAATCACCTTATCTCTGCTGGAAAAATTGCTGTATTATCACTGTCAAAAGGCCATAAGTTTTCCTTGCAGTCTGTCTGCACTATTCAGAGAACTTCATGTCTGACTGTACAATTGGCCCCCAGGTTTTTTTCATTCTCCACTATTTAAAGTGTGGTAACACATAGTTGGTATGTTATTCTGAAATTACCACTACAGTGCACAGTACCTTGCATATTCAATATTAAATTACAGTTGTCACTTTTCACCATATCTGACTAATGACATTAATCATACCCTGATTACTGTCATTAATCACTCTGTCAACCTTTGTATTATCTGCAAACTTAGACATTAACTTTGATATCCCTTCATCAGAATTATTTATAAACATTTAAGACAGTAATGGGTCAGCATTGAATTCTGGTGAATTCCACTGATAACATTAGTACTAGAAGAACAGAGCCCCATTATTGTCTCCCACTCAACAGCAAAATGGGATGACCTGCGAGACTTCTTTTCTTCCTTTCCTTGGTCGGATTACTGTTTCAAAACTCCTGATGTAAATGTTTGCTCAGATCGTGTCAGTGAAATTATTCTTGTAGGAATGGAATCCTTTATCCCACACTCCACTTTAAAATCTCGTCCTTTATCTAAACCTTGGTTTTCCAATAAATGTGCTAAGGCTGTTCAAGAGAAGAATGTTGCATATCGTAATTGGCTTGTTTCTAATTCTTCAGTTTCATTTTCTGCCTACACCAAAGCTCGCAACAATAGTAAAGCAGTTATTAATCAGTCTAAACTACAGTTTGAACAGGCTAAGAGTAGAAAACTTGCTTCTTGTCCTAATGGTAGCGGAGCATTCTGGTCTCTTGCCAAAGCTATTGGCCGCAACTTTTGCCCATCTCTACTTCCACCTCTGTCCAAACCAGATGGTCCAGTTGTCACTTCAGCCAAGGATAAAGCTGACCTGCTAGCATCCCATTTTTCTTCCAGCTCATGTAGTAATGAACTTGGTAAAACACCTCCCACCATTCCCAACACGGTCCATTCAATGCCTCCTGTGGTCTTCCGTCAAAAGGATATCAGAAGGATTTTGATGAATCTTGATGCTAAGAAAGCTCCAGGTCCTGATGGTATTTCTCCACTTGTTCTCAAAATCTGTGCTCCTGAACTTACTCCTATTCTTTGCTGCCTTTTTTCACTTTCTTATTCCAAAGGTGTTTTTCCTTCTGCTTGGAAATTTGCTCATATCCAGCCAGTTCCTAAAAAGGGTGACAAATCCCTCCCATCCAATTATCGTCCCATTGCAATTACTTCTACTCTTTCTAAAGTAATGGAGAAATCAATTAACCGCCAACTTTTTTTTTTTTTTTTTTGATTTGGTAGTTGTTGGCGCATTGGCTTCTGTGGCCATATTGCATCTCCAAAGGTTTTTGCAGTACTTTGATCCAAGCCCAAGGCGGGAATCGAACCCGCGACCTTTGGGTTGCTGGGCAGGTACTTTACCCACTCGGCTAGCCCGGTCGGCAACCGCCAACTCTTAAACTACCTAGAAACCTTCCGTCTGATCAACGATCGCCAGTATGGATTCCGTCAGTGTCGATCCACTGGTGATATCCTGGCTTATATTACCCATTTATGGACTACTTCAATGGAAAGGTTCGGTGAAACACAAGTAGTTGCTCTTGACATCTCAAAGGCTTTTGATCTTGTTTGGCATAAAGGTCTTCTAAACAAGCTTCCATCTTATGGTTTGCCAACTGTTTTTAGTAATTGGTTATCCAGTTTTCTCTCTGATCGCTCACTGAGGGTGATGGTAGATGGCTCTCTGTCTTCTAACTTCTCCACTAATGCCGGTGTCCCCCAAGGTTCAGTTCTTTCACCCACTCTTTTCCTCTTGTATATCAATGACCTTCTTCCATTGACTGGAAATCCTATCCATAGTTTTGCCGATGATAGCACATTGCATTCAACTTTCCGTTTTGAGAAATCTTGTCCTGCTCAATCAGCTTCAATTTCTCGAAAATCTGCTACCAATTCCTTAAATGCCGATCTTCAGGTAATTCTCCAGTGGGGCAAACACAACTTAGTTGATTTCAACCCTTCTAAAACTCAGTCTTGTCTTATATCTCGCAAAAAGGATTCTTCTGCTCCTATGCTTATCTTTAGTGACACTCCAATTTCTAGGCAAAAGGATATATCTCTTTTGGGGATTACCCTGACTTCTAATCTCTCTTGGCACAAGCACATTACAAATATTGCTTCCTCTGCATCTAAAAAACTTGGTTTTCTCTTTAGCTCTCGGCGTTACTTTTCTTCCAAACAGCTGCTCACTCTGTATAAATTGCAAATCCGCCCTGCCATGGAATATTGTTCCCACATTTGGGGTGGTGCCCCCAAAACCTCTCTCAGGCTTCTTGATTCCATTCAGAAGAGGGCAGTTAGGTTAATTAATGATTCATCTCTAACAGAGTCTCTCCACTCGCTTTCTCATAGACGCACTGTTTCTGCTGCATGCCTCTTTTACAGATACTTCCATGGGCACTGTTCTTCTGAATTGGCTTCTATAATTCCTGCTCTCTCTTTCAAAACAGTCCGAACACGTGCCGCCACCAGCCAACATCCATTTACTGTCCAACTTCAAACCCACAGAACCAACTTTTCATCTTCCTCATTTATTCATTCAACTGCCGTTTTCTGGAACAACCTTCCTTCATATGTATTTCCTGAAAATTACAATCTACAGAAGTTCAAGTCGTCAACAAATATCTTCTTTCGTCTTCTCAACCTCCAACCCAAGCACGGTACTAAGTACTATAGGTTCTAATACCTCTCGTGTTTGGGGTTCACATAAAAAAAAAAAAAAAAAAAACTATCCCTTTATTTACAGTAGCAACTAGCCCCGAATACCACATTGCTCTAATATATACAGCAGTATTTATGAGGAACACTATCAAAAGCTTTTCTGAATCTAACTGTATGATGTGAAAATTATCTTTTTGCATCCAGTTCTGTTGATACTGCATCATAGTATCCCTTCGGATTGATCAAGCATCAACACTTAACAAATTCATTCTGTAACTGTCTTATAAATGTATTTCTGTCTAGATGGGCTTGCATTTCTTCTTAAACCATTGGCTCCATTATTTTTTTTCTAGAGTCAAGTTACAAGTCTGTAATTACTCCTTTTGATACCCTTTGTGAATTAGGGATACATTCTCACATATTCAGTCCATTAGGACCCCTCCTGAATCCAATGTTGCTTCCATAATTATGGCTAAAGGTGTGTGTATTTTTTTTTTTTTTTTTTTTTGCTGCCATAATATAAATAAGCACCTAGAGGCAAATGGGATCTATCCAGTTATAATTGGATAGATCTCATCTGCCTCTAGGTGCCTTATTTTTGTTCAGCTTTTATAATTTATTTTCTACATTCTTCTCATTTGATGTTGCTTCTTTAATTGAAAAGTTAAAAGTTTGTGAAACAAATTTATGATTCCATGTTTGTACAAAATTATGCAAGTGACTAGAAAATCACTACACTACAAATTATCACTACAAGATCTATGGATGAATATTAAATGGAGAAACACTGTTAAAATCATTGCAAGAGTTCATATGGACAGAAGAAAGGATTTCAGATCTATTCAGTATACAAAGCAAATAATTCATCTGCTTTGGATGATACACTGTTTTACAGAGAAAAAAAAAAGGTAAAGGAAATGGTGTTTTCTGATGAAAATACTAACAGCAAAATATTGTAAATAGGTAGAGGTTGATTCGTTTATACTGTTTTCTTCACAGTTTATGGTCAACTAGTAATTGAAACTGATAAAACGATTTAAAGGTACTGTTTGTAAGAATGCTATAACAAGTGTATTTGGTCTGTTGGGAACCAGTTTGAAGGAGACAACTAAGAAAATATTTTCCTTATACATATTTTGCCTTATTTGAATTCAGTCATTACTTTTTTCTGTGCTGTATATAACCAAGAAGATTTTATTTACTAATTCACATCAAAAAAAGTGAGGAAGGCTATTTTAATGAGGTATGTGCTTAATTATTATTTTTTTGTCTGAATAGAAATCAGAACAGAAGTTGCAGATTGAAAATTTCTAGGTAGGCTAATGTTTGAAAACACTGTACTGGTTAACAGTCTTATGGCTATTTCAGTGGTAATGATTTTTAGTTAAAATGTGTATGTTGTCAGTGAAATTTAATTTTTTGTACAGTGTTGAACTTAAAAAATCCTCCTGTTTTTTTTTCAAGAAAATTTCTGCTTTCTTTCTTTTTCTTTTCTGTTTTTTGTTTTTTGCAAAAAGTAAAGAATCTTTTGCTTTTTTGCAAAAAGAAGTTCCTGTTTTACCAAAAAATCTGTTTTCCTTCTGTTTACAGTTAGCCAATTTCCACCTTTTTGAAAATGAAAAGTTGGCAGATGAGATGTTATGAATGAGAGAGACAGAGAGAGAGAGAGAGTGAGTGAGTGTAAATGTATGTAAAGTTTTTACATAAATAGCATTAGTAAAGGCATATGATGCAAGAAAGCAAGCTTATACAGCATCAGCCAAGGAAAAAAAAAAAAAAACCTTCCCATTTCACCCATTAATTTGCTCCAAATGTTTGTATAGTTCTGCCTTGAATTTATTTAAGCTGTCAACTTCTACAATGACAGATGGAAATTTGTTCCAGCAATCAACTACATGCTGGCTAAAGGCAAATTTCCACACATCTATTCCACAACTGTCTTTCCTTAGTTTGAATTTATGTCCTCTCAAGCGATAATCTGGGCAAGAGGAAGAATCCCATCAGCATTCACAAGCTTGCTCAAACCACTCAAGGTCTTATACACCTCAATCAGATCACCTCACAGGTGCCTAGTCACCAGACACTGTAATTTGCAATTCTTAAGCCTTTCTTCATAAGAACAACCCTCTGTTCCATTCACTAATCTTGTTGCCCTTCTCTGTACTCGTTCCAGCAGCTCTACATCCTTCCTATATTGAAGCTTTCAAACCAGTATATAGTACTCAAGGTATGGCCTGACCATTGCCTTATACAAGGGGATAATCACCTCCTTATCCCTGCTAGAAAAATTCCTATATATCATTGACAAAACACCATTTGCTATTCTTGCAGACTGCACTGCTAAGAAACCTTCATATCTGACTGCACAATTACCCCCAGGTTCTTTTCATTCTCTACCAGTGTATTACCACACAATTCAAATATTCAGCTTTTCAAACTAACTAACCCCAGAGTAACAATGTTACTCTGGGGTTAGTTAGTTTGTTATTTGGTTTTTAGGAGCATTAGCAATTAAGGCCATATTGCTCCGTTCTGGGGTTACTGCTACCCATATGCTCTACATTTGTCAATGTTACATTTCAGTTGCCACCTCTCACATCCATCTGCTTAACATTTCTAGATCCTGTTGCAGTAGTGCACTGTTATTAGTGTCATTAACAACCAACCTGCCAACCTTCGTATCATCTGCAAACTTAGACATTACAACTTGAATGCCAACACTCAACATCAATCGAGTGTTGGCATTCGAGGTGAGTGGACGCGCTTCGTCAGGGCTCCTCAGTTAAGTGGATTGGATTGCTGTTGTTTATTGCTTTTAAATATTTGATTTATTTAGATATTGTGGGATTATTTTGTTATAGGTTTTCCTGTAACAGTTTGATTTTTATAATATTATAGATATAATTTTTTAAAGTTAATTTTCATTGATATTTAGCTAATTTTATAATGGTAGTTACGAGACCTGCCTTAAACACGTCACAGGGTATCATGACTCACACAGAAATAGCCGATGGCGATTTACGGGTGAGTCATGATTTAATACATTGCAGAACCTGTGGAATGTTTTCCAAGGTCGACCTGGTGACTAATCATACTCACCTGGGGATTCTTTTCTTTGTGATCGATGTAAGGAGTGCATCGATCACAATTTGATCGATACACTCCTTACATTGTGGTGCACTGATGGAACAATTTGAGGTCATTAAAAAAAGTGTGCTGGCCCTCGAGAATAATGTCAAGGGAGCTCGTCAGGGACTCATGACTCCAGCAATCTACCAAGTGATGCACACCCGATTCGGGCCTCAAAACATAAAAACCAAGTGCAAACTATTTTGGTTAAAAAGCACATTGTTTTATTAGGAGACTCGATTGTCAGGGAAACGGGGAATATTTTTTGTAATAAGGATAGGTGGAGTATAACCAGGGTATGTCTGGGAGCAACTATTAATGATGTCACCAACAGATTGTCAGATTTTATGGGGGGTAAAGAGAATATTATTATTCATGTGGGGACTAATGACATTAAACATACACGATCTGACGATTTGTTGTAAAAATACAGGACCAAGCTGATGAAATGGCGCGAGCTAGGCCACAATGTCTGTGTCTGCAATTCTGCCCAGACAGGATTGGAGGGATTATATGTTAAAAGCCTTGTGGTTTAACTCAAGACTTGAAGGACTCTGCAAGGCTTTAGGGGGATAATTTCTATCAGCATGGCCCACACTTTTAGATAGAAGGAATTTGTTTTGTAGAGACGGGATACACTTAAACAAAGGTGGTGCAAAAGTTTTTGCCAGTATTGAGGATACCTTAAAGGTTCAGGGAAACTGTTATTTAGGGGGGAGGATGTGAGTAATACTGACATACGTTTATCTGATAATATTGGTCAAAGTAACTCTTGGAGATACCTCAAGAGTTCTTATCTGTTACCCCAACTGGACATATTATCTAGAATTTCTGGGGGCAGAAACGTTTCAAGTGAGCGGGTAGCTAATGCCAGGGAAGTGAGCCTAAAAAACTTCATGGGTTGTGTTAGGGTTGTTAAATATACGAGAACAGTAAGTCTTAATTGTTTATATAGTAATGTTAGAAGTGTCGCCAATAAAATGAGCGAATTCAAACTGCTGGTTAAAACAAGTAACACGGACATAATAGGACTTACAGAGACGTGGTGCCACCCGGAAATTGGGGATGATGAGTTTCATTATGGCTTGTATAATGCATTTAGGAAGAATAGGGTAGATATAAGGGATGGTGGGGTAATGCTTCTTACCAGAAGCAGCCTGAGTGCGATGATAGCTTTCCCGGATTCAGACATTTCACATGCTAGTATAGAATCTGTATGGTGTGAGATAGTTGAAAAAAAGGTATAATTCGAGTAGGAGTAATCTACAGACCAGGTGATTGTGAAGATTATGACGAAAGCCGCTACGTGCAAATGGAATGGGCAAGTAAGCATCAATGACTTATTATAGGTGATTTCAATTTGCCTCTAATTGATTGGAGTAAATGGGAAGGAAACTTGACACGGGGAACAAAATTTTTAAATCAACTAGATGACTTATTTTTATCAACATGTCAGGGAAAGTACTAGAGAAAAGAATATTCTAGACCTCATCATCACCCATGAATCAGATGACATAACAGGGCTGACAGTAGAGGAACCAGTAGCAGGAAGTGATCACGGAGTTCTACGGTGGATGATGATGATGAGAGAGGTAGCAGTAGTAAAAGGCAAAGGAATGGGTTTTAATTTCAGAAAAGGAAATTACGATGCCTTAAGGTACTACATGGTCTCTATTAACTGGGTAGATATTGCACAGAGAATGAATACGATTGAACTGTGGTATGCTTTTAAAACATGTAAACACAGATGCCTTGAATGCGTATTTACCATTAAAAAAATACTCCACGAGGAGGGTTCCAAGTTGTATGAATAGTGAAGTTACCACATTACGTGAGCAGAAAAAAGTGGCATGGAACAGTTACAGAGCAATAAAAAGAACTGAAGCCTATAACAGCTACAAGATGATCTGTAATAGAGCCACAGAAAAGGTTCGACAGGCAAAGGCAGTTTACGAGAAATCACTAGCAAACAGAGCAAGGGGGGAGATAAGGAATTCTTCACATATATAAATGCTAATAAGATCAGGACAAACCAAATCGGACCTTTTACGTAAGGGAAAAGGAATAGTATTAAATACAACAGCTGCCGTTGCAGATGACCTCAACAGTTATTTTGTATCGTATTTACAAATGAAAACCTTTTGTGGCAATGGGAAATTGTGGGAGTGAAGTTAAAAAATATGTAATTAATGATATCGAAATTTCGCAAGATTATTTAATGAAAAAACTTTCGAGCCTGCAGGCCAGTAAGGCTCCTGGAATTGATGGAATATACCCTATAAGCCTCTGTAGCTTAGTGGTCATGAGTGGGAGTGCAGTAGCACACGCCCTTTGAGTAGACCGGGGTTGAAGCCCCTGACTGCTGAATATGGTCAATTTGCCAACCCGCACTGGACCATCGTGGAAGATTATGGTCCATTTCCCTCAACATGAATTGTTGAGGAGTCTTCCATCCTGCAGTGGGTTGATAATGGCTGCAGTTTTTTTTTACCCTATAATCTTAAGGGACACGGCAAGTGAGTGCATTGAACCATTGAAGCTGATTATGCAAGCATCACTAGACTCTGGAGAGATTCCATTGGATTGGAAAAGTGCCAATGTATCTCCTATACATAAGGGTGGCTCTAAGAGTGAAATGGGAAATTATCGACCTGTCAGTCTGACTTCAGTGGTAGGGAAAATCATGGAGCAGTGATCAAGGGTGGAATTCAGGATCATTTGGATAGAATTGAAATTCTCAAGAATACTCAGCATAGTTTTGTAAAGGGAAAATCATGTTTAACAAATCTGGTTCGCTATTTTGAAAGGGTCACTCACAAGCTGGATTTAGGAATAATTTCGACATTGTTTATTTAGATTTCAGCAAAGCTTTTGAAGTCCCATATGAGTGGTTTCTTTATAAGCTGGAACAGGTTGGAATCACTGGGAAAATCCTTAGATGGATAGCAGGATGGCTTCAGGGCAGGAGGTAGAGGGTTGTGATAAATGGCTATTCCTCAGATTGGATTGATGTAAGAAGTGGGGTTCCCCAAAGATCAGTATTAGGACCACTGTTGTTTTTAATTTTCATAAACGACGTCGATGAGGGGATAGAGGGCGTGATGTCTAAATTTGCAGATGATGTTAAGATTGGTCGAGTAGTTAATGATCAGTGTCAAGCTAAGCTTCTTCAGAGAGACCTAGATAGACTTCAGGAATGGTCAGAGAAATGGCAGCTATGCTTTAATCCAACAAAGTGTAAGGTATTACACCTGGGAAACAGTAATCCCAAAATAACTTATTCACTTGGTGGAGTTCAACTAAACCCAGTACTAGAGGAAAGGGACTTGGGTGTTACGATACGGTCAGACATGAAATTCTCTGAGCATTGTAAACAGGTTGCAAGGAAGGCCCATGGTGTCCTATCGATGATCTATCGAACTTTTGCAAGTAGAGATAGGGAGGTGATAATCCCATTATATAAGCCTTATGAAACCTTAGAGGAGATTTGATTGAGGTGTTTAAGGCTCTGAGAGGCATCAATAAAATGAATAAGGAAGACATTTTCAAGATTATAAATTCAAGTTACAGGTGGAAATGTTTAGATCGGACTGCAGGAAGTTTTATTTTAGCCAGCAAGTTATAAATTACTGGAATAAGTTGCTTATATGGATGGTAGAGGCTGATAGTTTGGGGAAATTCAAAGGACATCTGAATAGTACCTTTGTGTGAGGGGAGTGGCATATGATAATAGGTTCAATTTTCTTTTCTTTTATTAATTATTATTATTTATTTTATTTTTTTATCATTGTTTAATTTGGGTTTTTTTTTTTTTTTTTGTGGTGCAGCATAAGCCATAGGCTTTTTTGCCCCATGTGGCCATTACTAATACTAATAACGCCTGATATATCTTCATTAATATCATTAATAAATACAGAAAACAACAATGGACCCAAAACTGAACCCTGGGAGACTTCACTAATAACATTAGTCCACAAAGAGCAGTGTCCATTGATTACCACTCTGTCTTCTCCCACTCAACCATCGCTTTATCCATAGCGGCATTGTGCCCTTAATGTTATACTACTCCAATTTGTGCAGTAATCTTTCATGTGCAACAGTAAACAAAAGTTTTCCTAAGGTCTAAGTATATGATATCAAAAATATTTTTTGCATCCAGTTCCTTTGTGACTACATCGTAATATCCAATTGCATTGGTCAGACAGGACTTCCCCTTAACAAACCCATGCTGTATCCAAACTATAACTGAATTGTTGTCTAGATGATCCTGCAGTGCTTCTTTAATCAGTGCCTCCATTAATTACCCCAGAACAGTAGTTAAACTAACAGGTCTGTAATTACTTGTATTACCCTTTGATCCTCCTTTATGAATCGGGGTCACATTTGCACATCTCCAGGCCATGGGTACCTTCCCTGAGTTCAAGGATTCCCTTGTAAGTATGGTTAAGCATTTGCTTACTTCCCTTGCCACCTCCTTTTATGTAATTGGATAGATCCCATCCACCCCATGTGCCTTTTTATGTTTATCTTCAACAATTTCTCCTCCACTTTGCTCTCAGTTTATTAAAAAAACCATTTAACTCGCTACCATAATTTAATACTGGCGCTGCTCAAAATCCCGACAGCCAGATTCTTGATGACCAAAATCCTGAGCTGAAAATCCCAACAGGCCAAAATTCTGACATATTGATTGTATTTTAAAAAACAAAGTTAGAGTCCATATTGCAGAAACTGTTTGCGAAAAAAAAAAAAAAAATGTTTTTCACGTTATCAAAATGGCCTCTAAAAACATTAAAATTTTATTTGAACACATGGAATATGTACATTGCAGTTATGCAAACAGTATATGATAATGTTAATATTTTATGTCATATATCAATGAATGAACAACACTTTATATATATATAATGTGTGCATAAAATAAAATAATATTTATAAAGATATATTGTGCGCAATACCACGCAGGTATTGCGCACTGTAAATCCGTCATAGATCTATTTTCATGATCGTTCACAACCCTCATTATTCTCGTTTCTCTTTCGACTGTCACCTTCTTGCATTTTGGACAAGATTCACCATGATGTATGCATTCAGGCTGGTTATCGACATGTTGCTGTTCTTTTTGAAATTCCTCGATGACCCAATATATGCCAATATGTGCTCTTCCATCTATACACTCCCATCTTCTATGCCAAGCCTCGACACTGTTTTGGGTGCGTGGAATTCCAGTTGAATGGAATCGTATACGCACCATAATGTTGGTGGAAATAATGGTGGAGCGCGAAATACTGTACCATTAAGCATATACCATCTAATTCTTCCATATATATGTAATTGCCTTCAAACAACTCTACCACATCACTAGCTTCCCTCGGTAAGTGTGGCTCCAGATATTAAATGCTTGAGGTATCTCACCAGAAGGAATAAACGCCAAGGCACACAAATGCCGAAGCAACAAACAAATTTCTTCATCGGTGCTGTACTGAGATGCCAGTCCACTTGCTTGAATTTTTCTCCAAACACATTGTCCCAGGTGGAAAAAAAAGATCTTATTAGATACATTAGGGAACTCACCTTTGGAGGCATTTATTCCAGCTAATTCCAGGTCAGTTAATATGACCTGTGATCTCATTTCAGTGTCATTTTCTTCGGCAAAGTCAGTCATATCTAGAAACAGACGTTTATAATTTTCTTCATGCTTATATTTTTTTTTTTTTTTTTTTCTTTAGCTAAACCCCAAACACGAGATGTATTAGAACCTATAGTACTTAGTACTGTGCTGTGGTTGGAGGTTGAGAAGACGAAAGAAGATATTTAAAGACTGTAATTTTCAGGAAATACGTATGAAGGAAGGTTGTTCCAGAAAACGGCAGTTGAATGAATAAACGAGGAAGATGAAAAGTTGGTTCTGTGAGTTTGAAGTTCGACAGTAAATGGATGTTGGCTGGTGGCGGCACATGTTCGGACTGTTTAGAAAGAGAGAGCAGGAATTATAGAAGCCAATTCGGAAGAACAGTGCCAATGGAAGTATCTGTAGAAGAGGCATGCAGCAGAAACAGTACGTCTATGAGAAAGCGAGTGGAGAGACTGTTAGAGATGAATCATTAATTAACCTAACTGCTCTCTTCTGAATGGAATCAAGAAGTCTGAGAGAGAGGTTTTGGGGGCACCACCCCAGATGTGGGAACAATATTCCATGGCAGGGTGGATTTGCAATTTATACAGAGTAAGTAGCTGTTTGGAAGAAAAGTAACGCCGAGAGCGAAAGAGAAAACCAAGTTTTTTAAATGCAGAGGAAGCAATATTTGTAATGTGCTTGTGCCAAGAGAGATTAGAAGTCAGGGTAATCCCCAAAAGAGATATATCATTTTGTCTAGAAATCGGAGTGTAACTAAAGATAAGCATAGGAGCAGAAGAATCCTTTTTGTGAGATATAAGACAAGACTGAGTTTTAGAAGGGTCGAAATCAACTAAGTTGTCTTTGCCCCACTGGAGAATTACATGAAGATCACCATTTAAGGAGTTTGTAACAGATTTTTGCGAAGTTGAAGCTGATTGAGCAGGGAGGCTGACCGGGCTAGCCGAGTGGGTAAAGTACCTGCCCGGCAACCCAAAGGTCGCGGGTTCGATTCCCGCCTCGGGCTTGGATCAAAGTACTGCAAAAACCTTGGGAGGTGCAATATGGCCACAGAAGCCGATGCGCCAACAACTACCAAATCAAAAAAAAAAAAAAAGAAAAAAAAAAAAAGATTGAGCAGGGCAAGGTTTCTCAAAATCGAAAGTGGAATGCAATGTGCTATCATCGGCAAAACTATGGATAGGATTTCCAGTCAATGGAAGAAGGTCATTAATATACAAGAGGAAAATAGTGGGGGAAAGAACTGAATCTTGGGAGACACCAGCATTAGTGGAGAAGTTAGAAGACAGAAAGCCATCTACCATAACCCTCAGTGAGCGTTCAGAGAGAAAACTGCATAACCAATTACTAAAAACAGTTGGCAAACCATAAGTTGGAAGCTTGTTTAGAAGACCTTTAAGCCAAACACGATCGAAAGCCTTTGAGATGCCAAGCGCAACTACTTGTGTTTCACCAAACCTTTCCATTGAATTAATCCATAAATGGATAACATATGCCAGAATATCACCAGTGGATCGACACTGACGGAATCCATACTGGCGATCATTGATCAGATGGAATGTTTCTAGGTAGTTTAAGAGTTGACAGTTAATTGATTTTTCCTTTACTTTAGAAAGAGTAGAAGTAATTGCAATGGGATGATAATTGAATGGGAGGGATTTTTTGCCCTTTTTAGGAACTGGCTGGATATAAGCAAATTTCCAAGCAGAAGGAAAAACACCTTTGGAATAAGAAATTGAAAAAAGGCGGCAAAGAATAGGAGTAATTTCAGGAGCACAGGTTTTGAGAACAAGTGGGGAAATACCATCGGGGCTTGGAGCTTTCTTAGCATCAAGATTCGTCAAAATCCTTCTGACATCCTTGTGATGGAAGACAACAGGAGGCATTGAATGGAGTGTGTTGGGATTGGTGGGAGGTATTTTACCAAGATCATTAATACATGAGTTGGAAGAATAATGGGATGCTAGCAGGTCAGCTTTATCCTTGGCTGAAGTGACAACAGAACCATCTAGTTTGGACAGAGGTGGGAGCAGAGATGGGCAAAAGTAGTCAATAGCTTTGGCAAGAGACCAGAATGCTCAGCTACCATTAGGGCAAGAAGCAATTTTTCTACTCTTAGCCTGTTCAAACTCTAGTTTGGACTGATTAATAACTGCTTTACAATTGTTGTGAGCTTTGGTGTAGGCAGAAAATGAAACTGAAGAATTAGACACAAGCCAATTACGATATGCAACATTCTTCTCTTGAACAGCCTTAGCATATTTATTGAAAAACCAAGGTTTAGATAAGGGATGAGATTTTAAAGTGGAGCATGGGATAAAGGATTCCATTCCTGCAAGAATAATTTCATTGACACGATCATTAGCATTAGTAGAGGCATTTGATGCAAGAAAGCAAGCTTATGCAGCATCAGCCAAAAAAAAAAAAAAAAAAAAAAAAACCCACTTCCACTTCACCCCTCTGTTCGTTCAAAATACCTGTCCAGTTGAGCCTTAAACTTATTTAGGCTATCAACCTCCACCACAAGGGATGGCAGTCTGTTCCACCAACCAACCACCCGCTGGCTAAAGGCAAATTTCCGCACGTCTATCCTACATCTGTCTTTCCTCAATTTGAATTTATGCCCTCTCAGGTGATTTTTCTGAGCTAGAGGAAGAATCCCATCAGCATTGAGCATGCTTAAACCATTCAAGGCTTTATACACCTCTATCAGATCACCTCGCTGGTGCCTAGTCTCCAGACACTGTAATTTGCAAAACTTAAGCCTTTCTTCGTAAGAGCACTCCTTTGTTCCATTCACTAATCTTGTTGCCATTCTCTGTACTCGTTCCAGCAGCTCTACATCCTTCTTGAAATGAGGCCTCCAGACCTGTATACAGTACTCTAGGTGTGGCCTGACCATTGCCTTATACAATGGAATAATCACCTCCTTATCCCTGCTGGAAAAATTCCTGTATATCATTGACAATACTCCATGAGCTACTCTTGCAGCCCGTCTGCACTGCTCAGAGAACTTCATATCTGCCTGCACAATCACCCCCAAGTCCCTTTCATTCTCTACCACTGTCAGTGTAGTACCACAGAGTTGATACGTTGCTCTGGGGTTGCTGTTTCCCATGTGTAGTACTTTACATTTGTCAATGTTAAACTTCATTTGCCACCTCTCAGCCCATCTGCTCAACCTTTCCAGATCCTGTTGCAGCAGCATAGTGTCAGTAGTGTCCTTGACAACCCTGCCAACCTTTGTATCATCTGCAAACTTGGACATTAAGCTTGATATACCATCATCAATATCATTTATAAATACAGAAAACAATAATGGACCCAACACTGAGCCCTGAGGGACTCCACTAATAACATTAGTCCACGATGAGCAGTGTCCATTGATTACCACTCTGTCTTCTCCCCCTCAACCACCCCTTTATCCATAGCAGCAATTTACCTCCAATGTCACACTGCTCCAATTTGTGTAGCAGTCTTCCATGTGCAACAGTATCAAAAGCCTTTCTAAGATCCAAGTATATAATATCAAAGTTATTCCCTGCATCCAGTTCTTTTGTGACTGCATCATAGTATCCAATCAAGTTGGTCAGGCAAGACTTCCCCTTAACAAAACCATGCTGTGTCTGAGCTATAACTGAAGTCTTGTCTAAATGATCCTGCAGTGCTTCTTTAACCAGTGCCTCCATTAATTTTCCTGGAACAGAAGTTAAGCTCACAGGTCTATAATTACTTGTGTCAGGCTTTGATCCTCCTTTGTGAATTGGGGTCACATTTGCACATTTCCAGTCTATGGGTACCTCCCCTGAGTCCAAGGAAGCTCTCATAATTATGGCTAAGGGTTTGCTTACTTCCTTTGCTGCCTCCTTTAATATAACTGGATAGATCCCATCCACCCCAGGTGCCTTTCTTGTGTTTATCTTCAACAGTTTCTCCTCCACTTTACTCCCAGTTATTTCAAGATTCTGTAGCTTACTGCTAGAGTTGAATACACCTCTGGCATTCCCCTTGCTGAATAACTCCTCATGTGTGAATGTCGATGCAAAATATTCATTTAGTTTGTTAGCTACCTGAGCAGGATCATCAACAGTTGACCCATCAATATCAAGTGGACCAATCTGATTCATCCCCTTCCTTCTAGAGTTTACATAAGTAAAGAACTCTTTGCTGTTTTTCTTTGCATCCCTTGCCAAGGATTTCTCGTAATCTGCCTTCGCCTGCCTAACCTCCGTTGTAACTTGGTTGCATATCAACTTGTATCTATCATAGGCTTCTGTGTCATGTGTTAATTTATATGTATCCCATGCATTTTTCTTCTCTGCCATATGCCTCATTAGTTCATCTGACATCCATTTTGGCCTAAACCTTGAACAATATTTCTTATTTGGTATGTAAAGCCTAGTAGCTTCCAAGATAAGTTCTTTGAATGCTTCCCATTTCAAATTTGCTGTTGGTAACATCATCAGTTGGTCCCACTGTATAGAATTTAAATACTGTCTCAGTCCATCGTAGTTGCCTTTACGGAAGCAATAACTCTTCCCTTTACCCCTAATGGTAGTTAACTCTTTCAGTAAATCCCACTTTAGCACACTGTGATCACTGCCACCTATTAGTTCATTTATCTGCAGATTCTTAATGCATGAAGAATCACTGCTGATAATCAAATCAAGAGTATTACTCCCTCTAGTTGCCTCCCGAACGTGCTGATGTAGAAAACAATCATCCAATAAATCCACAAAAGCCCTGCTAGTGTGTGAGTAACCAGCCCCCAAATTCCAGTCAATATCTGGGAAATTAAAATCTCCCATTATAAGACTCTCTGATTTACTGGCCCACTCTATTTCCCTGTACAGTTCCTTATTATACTCATCAGAGTCATTAGACCTATAGCACACTCCTACTCTCAATTTTGATCTCCCAATGCTTATGTCACACCAAACTGACTCAACACTGCACTGTCCAGCGATGTTGACTGGCTTCACTTCCTTGGTTTTTATGCGTTTCTTAACTAATAGCATAACCCCTCCCCCCTTCCTATCCTGTCTATCCTTTCTGTAGACTTTGTACTCCCCAAATTGCAGTTCTGCATCCCTTATATCTGTGTGACACCACGTCTCTGATATCCCAACAATATCTGCCTTTGATGTTTTGAGCAATACCTCAAATTCATCAATCTGAGTAAACGTTGACATCAAAAGTTTTGAAACAGTAATCCAACCAAGGAAAAGAAGAAAAGAAATCTTGCAGATCATCCCATTTTGCATTCTTGTAATGCCAAACAACACAAGGTTGGGAATAGCCGTGAGATGAAAGCTCCATTGGAGAAGAAACAATCACCAAGTTGTGATCTGAAGTGCCTAAAGGACCTCTCACTTCAATCGTGTACATAGAAGGGTTGTTTGTGAGAAAAAGATCAAGCGTGTTGGCTGTATGATTAGGATTGTCTGGTATGCTTGTAGGTAAATGAACAATCTGTGTAAGGCCATTAGTAATTGCAAAAGCCTCAGCATCTCGACCAGCTGGGTCAGTTTGACTAGAAAACGGAAGCCAGCTGGAGTTGTGAACATTAAAATAACCAAGGAAAATTACCTCACTGGTTGAAAGTTAGACTGGAGAAAGTCAAGTTGCAAAGAGAGGAAGTCAAAGAGCTCCAAGTGATTAGTGGAGTTGGGAGAACACTAGAGACAACAGATGAATTTGACACAATGAGGTAGAGAGATTTTAGGCCAGAGAAGATCAAAGAAAGGAAATTCCAAATTGCCAATCTCTGACAGGGAATATCAGAATGGACATATGCACAAGTACCACCTTTGAGGAGAAAGGAATCATACATCGAATAATTTGGGCATCTGAGATGAGCAGTAGTTAAATCAACCAATAACTGAGATTCTGTCAGAAAAAGTACTGGGGTTTGGCAGACTGCAAGTGGAAATGGTCATTGTTGAGATTAGAATTGAGACCATGTATATTTGTGAAATGAATTAGGAAGTGCTTGGGAGGTTTAGATCTTTTCGCAGATAAGCTTGCTTTATTAGTTTGACAATTCATTGTGACATCAATAGTAAGAAAAAGTGGGTGGTACATGCTGTATGAAGTAATGAAATTTTTTTGGATATGGCGTACACATGGTAAGAATATACTCAAATCCATGACGTAACATCGCCTCGACAATGCTCCCCGCATACACCCTACTCGGACTGCCTTCGGTCACTATCTGGCAGAATAGAAGTAGCAAGATTATACACTAGCTGATCCGGAAGCCTCCTAGAGAGTTACCAATAGGTTCGGTTCGGTGTACTAACTAGCGGCTGGCCTGCGAACACTGTTTTAGGGCTGTACCCTCTAAATGTAAGGAATATTGGATCTCACCACGATGTACATCATAACCTCAAAAGTCCTTAATCATACTGCATGATGGAAGAGATAGCGAAGAGTTGACCGGACCTTAGCTCTAGAGACTAAACATGGGTTCCACAACTTCAAGCCTCCAATAAGCAAAGTGGTCGCATCGCACCGGTTGATGAGAGTCATCTACCACCTAGTACAGCCTGGTAACACAGAAGGGTGTCATTCCTCCATGTGGTGTGGGTGCCACACCTCAACCCCTGCTTACGTTGGTTCACACCTGGGTGGTCACCCACCGTGTGCTTGTGTATGGAGGTTATACCCAAGATTACTAACAGTTCCACCATCGTGAAGGTGCAAGCAGAGGATTTGGCTGTCACAGACCGTCTGGACTTCGCTGAAATTGGGTTCACTTGACTTGAGTGTCACCCCGAATATTAGCGTTTTAGACTCCCAGGTAGCAAGTACAGCTTGTCTGGCATATCTGAGAGAATGTCTGTGACAACCTCAAGGACCAAGGACCATTTGTCGTCAATACATAAACTGGAAGAATTCGATAGTTTCATTACCAACGGGTGCATGTATTGTATATAATTGATAAAAAAAAAAAAAAAAATTGTTGGCAAGGTTTTAATTGTACCATTCATAATCCAATATTGAGTATATGATAGGCATTGAATATTTACTTTTACTGTAAATAGAAGAATTCTTTTCTCTCCCACTGTTGAATCTTTAACAAAATATCCCATTTTCTTCTTCTTATTCTTATTATTATTATTATTATTATAATAATAAGAAAATGGAATATTTTTTCCAGGATATTTTACCTGTTACCCCTTTAAAAATATCCTGTGGCACCCATGGTCATGCCTAATGTAGTTGTCAAAGAAATTCGTGAAAGTACAGCTAATTTCGAATACCTGTATAATTAAAGTTTTAGTTATGCTAATGATATTTATGATGCAGCAGGCGCCTCTGTAGCCAGGTGGGAAGGAGCAGCAGTGCGTAGCACATGCTTCTTGATTAGACCGGGGTTCGAGCCCGTGACCACCAAATGTGGAGGATGCAGAAAGGTCAGGGAATGACCACTGCATATCCCGGAGCAGTATGGCCTTAGTTGCTACTGCTCCTAAAAAAAAAAAAAAAAAAAACAAATAACAATGATGCAGCTACCAAAACACATTTTCATATTCTGAAATTATTCTTATTTCAAGTTTTTTTATCTTTAGCATTTCAATGCTGTAGTTATTGTTCAAATACCCTATACAAATACCAAAATTCAACTTCAAAAATTACCATTTAAATGCAACATACAAAATGCATACAAAATGCATATGCCGTACACAATACCCTTCACGGCTAGAAGCCAGGGGTTGATAATAAAGCAAAATTAGCAAAGCAAAGCAAATAATAAAGCAAAGACATAATAAAGCAAAATTATTTAAGTCATTTTTATTTGCTGATCATATTTTAAAACTGTTTGTTTCTGTAACAGAAAACATGGTCTTCAAATTGAGAGAGGTATTTGTTGTTAAAATTTTTATTTTTTAATTATATTCTTTGTACCAAATTTATCTAATAAGGTAAATTTTTACTTACTAAAAAACTAATAAATATATAGAATTATATATTCATATATTTTTACAATATAGTAGATACTGTTGTGAGATTCTGGACTGTCGGGATATTCAGCCAGACCCGTTTAATACACCTTTGGTATTTCCCTCCCTGAATAACTCATGTGTAAATGTAGATGCAAAATTCTCATTCAGTTTGTTAGCTACCCGAGCAGGATCATCAACAGTTGAACCATCGATATTAAGTGAACCAATCTAATTCATCCCCTTCCTTCTAGAGTTTACTTCTTTGCTGTTTTTCTTTGCATCCTTTGCCAAAGATTTCTCGTAATCTGCCTTTGCCTGCCTAACCTCCTTTGTGACTTGATTACAGACGAGCCTAGACTTCTGTGTCACTTGTTAATTTATATGTATCCCATGCATTTTTATTCTCTGCCACATGTCTCATTAGTTCATCTGACATCCATTTAGGCCAAAACCTCGAACAATATTTCTTAGTTGGTATGAAAAGCCTAGTAGCTTCCAAGATTAATTCTTCGAATGTTTCCCATTTAGAATTTGCTGTTTATAACAGCAAATTCTAAATGGGTAACATCATCAACTGTATAGACTTTAAAAACTGTCTCAAACCTCCGTAGTCATCTTTACGAAAGCAAAAACCCTTCCCTTTATCCCTGATGGTTGTTTGTTGTTTGGTTTTTAGGAGCATTAGCAACTAAGGCCATATTTCTCTGGGGATATGCGGTGGTCATTCCCTGACATTTTCGCATCCTCCGTATTTGGTGGTCATGGGCTCGAACCTCGGTCTCATCAAGAAGTGTCTGCTACGCACTGCTGCTCCTGCCCACCTGGCTACAGAGGTGCCTCCCCTGATGGTAGTTACCTCAAAGAGGTAACTACCATCAGGGGTAGATCCCTCATCATCACACTGTGATCACTTCCATCTACTGGTTCCTTTATCTGCAGATAATCATTTGAATTTCATTTTGTTATATAATAATGAAGAGGGAATCAAACACTGTTGTTAAGCATTACTTGGGATTGGGGTGCCAGGAGCTGAAAGTTAAAAAAAAAATCACTTTATGTAATTTGTGAATGACCCATAAGGCTTCCATTTATAAACAGGCAGTTTCTGCTCTGAGGTTTCTCTTTTCTCTTTTTGCCTATTACCACCAGCTTGTACAAATGCCTATGCCCTTGTATGAAATTATTGGTAATGTGTAGGCTATTCAGTGTGAGTAAACTTCCCAGGTTTACTAGTTTTTTTTTCCAAGTATCAAGTATCAACAAAATTGAAAATATAAACATTAATTGTGATTAATAAATGCTAAATAATTATAAATTCCTTCCTTCAAACACAAGGGGCTTTACAGAGAATTTTCAAGTCATAAGGTTCAAATTTCGAGTGCACTATAAAAGTTGCTACAGATTTAAAAAATGCTTATGCATGCTCTCATGAAATTTATAAAGAAAATAGGGTTGTCTTGGAAACAAATGACTCTTGAAGCATTTCTGAAGAAGACGACACCTTGTGTTGCCAACAATGACTGATAAACCATCAATGAGTGTGCATTTGGTCAATGATGAAGAATAAACATGCTTTAGCATTTGTATGACATAAATAATTTCTTTATTACTATAATTTGCTTGAGTTTAAAAGCTGTTTTCATTTATTTGAATAATCATTTTAAGCACAAACTATTGTTTTGTTGACCTTTTTATAACATTACTGTGATAAAATTTCATTGTTGAGAACGTAAGCCCTGTTTTTAACATTATGTCTATGGGAAATAAATTCCTGCTTTGAGTTTTTGCTATACGAACCTGCACAAGGAACAAATTAACTCGTAAAGTTGGGAACTACCTGTATTCCAAATGTAAAGGTAAATTATTCTTTTTTCGCAATTTTTTTGTCTATTGGCTTCATATTCATACTTATATTAATGTTATTTCAATTTTTAACCAAAAATCGTTATCACTATATGATCATCAAGATTACATAGTGATAATGATTTTTGGTTAAAAATTGAAATAACATTAATATAAGTATAATTTACATGGAGTTCAACTGTTTATGAAATATTAATTGTGTAACTACTTCTGCAATATAATATGGGGGAATGTGAGGTTACATTAAGGGTCCTGGAATGGCAAAATCTTTCATAAATTGGGGGAGTTGGGGGGTTCCCCCCCAGTGTGTATTTACTGGAAGCATGTGATAGGGAGGCAACAAAGGAATTATTTTGTCCTTCCTCCCTCCCTGGTGGTTCTAAACATCTTTCAGACTGTATCCCACCTTTGCCTATTACCACCAGCTTGTACAAATGCCTATGCCCTTGTATGAAATTATTGGTAATGTGTAGGCTATTCAGTGTGAGTAAAGGAACCAATCCAATGTTTCAGAAACTTTTTTTCTCAGACCCCCTTGTTAGTACCGGGTTGTCTCTCTAACCTCAAATCAGATAAACAGAATTTATCTAATTCAAATCAAATAAAAGATAAACAGAAAGATTGTATCTTTCTGTTTATCTTTTGAAATCATAGCTGTAATTATTTATTTAACATCATTAGGCAACTTTTCCAAATAGCAGTATTGTAAAAATGAAAAGTTCGTTTGGACAGTGTAAATGTTACTTAGAGATTCTGAATGTCATAATAAACACAATTGTTGTGAAGTATTTTTTATTCATTTTGCATATTATTTCATTATACTAAAGAACCAAGTCAACTAAATTATTTATCTCATGACCAGCCGTTCTTTGGCATGAATATCTCTTATGTAACTTATTTAGTTTGTGATAAACCTTCAAACCAGATTTGTTTAACATCTGTTCCAATCGGTAAAGTGATAATTACAAAGAACTTTACTTCTTTACCTTTCAGACTCTCACTCTGTTTTAAATAGTATCCAAAATGAGAATCTTGTGAGAATATTATTTCAGGCATTTGTGGGTCTTCCTGGCTTGGTTTGCATTCCAGTCACACTGTCAGTTTCTTGAAACAAAGATAAAATGACATTCATATTGG
This sequence comes from Mastigoproctus giganteus, assembly GCF_048544385.1. Classification (NCBI taxonomy): domain Eukaryota; kingdom Metazoa; phylum Arthropoda; class Arachnida; order Uropygi; family Thelyphonidae; genus Mastigoproctus; species Mastigoproctus giganteus. The sequence goes on from NC_143577.1 coordinate 145,024,398, forward strand.
TGATTTGCATCTATGGTGCTACTTTTCCTGGTGAACACTTAATTTGTTACCATTCTTCACAAAAATCTATAAGGAAACAAAGAATTAAGTTTGGGGTTTCAGGCAATCTTTTACATATTTAGAATTATTACAACTGAAAGGTTTTATGCACTTTTTACCTTCCCTGTATCATGAGGAACATTGTTGTATTTTTTGTAAAGATATTTTCTGTATTATAAAGTTTTCCCGCTACATCTTTCAGAAATGGAAGTATCCAGATGCTCAGATTACTAAAGGCATATATGTGGGAAAGGAGATTAATCCTGAGAGAGTAAAACATGCCTTATTTCTTGAATCTGTCTGTGCCAAGAGGTAATTATATGTTTATTATTACATAATTATGTTTTAGTATAATACGTATTATATTACAAACAGTTAAGATTTCCCTTTCACTTATTTGCTTGTTAACGTTTACACTAAACTAGGGGCTTAGTTTGTGCATGTGTAATTAAGTTGCCCCAAAGTTTTATATTTATTTATTTATTGTTTTTTTTTATTGTGGAGAACAAACCAAAATATGATTCTTTTAATATTAGTATGGGCTGAGGTGAAAATGATGCAACTGGCACAAAATAGGCACATTTTTTTCCCCTAATATTTTGGTCATTTAGAAGATAAATGAAAGTTTTATGTTAAATTTGCATTTCATAAGTGTTATTTTTCTTTTTCTCAATATTATTGGATGTTGGTTAAGTTAACTGCACAATGGAAATAAATGTTGACACTGTTGAGATTAAAATACAGTGTACTGACCCCACTTTATGATTAATATCGTAAAGTGGGGGAGCCACTGTATTCCAGTGGCATGTTCCAGAGACACCATCGTATCGTGAAAATATTGTAATGTGAACCCAATAACATATTGTTTTTTGATAATTCGTTCCAAGACCTTGATTGTTGAAATTTTCAATATATAACTAAGCTATTTATCTCTCTAAAAGGAAATTTTTATAATGAAAATTGTACATATTGATTAAAACTAATATATATCGATTAAAGCACAACACAAAAAATCACTTCAACTAAAGGATGCAAAAACAAAGCACATGGCCAACATGTTTGCAAACATTGCAGTTGGCTGAGAGAAAGGACTATGTGGTCTAGCTAGAGACAATCATAACCCATTGTAAAATGAAATAAGTAGGTGCTGGTTAACACGATCACTGGTTAGTAGAATCAGCTGTTTTATACAATCAAATTTCAAAAACCCAATTGAAATCATTAAAATGCACTACACTTTCATCGTTATCATATGTTCAGTTATGAGAATCAGTTCTTGAACACCTTTGTGCTACTTTTCTAAAGCACATTTCTGGAGGTCACTACCATAAAACAATAAAAAGAATGTAGTTTCTGGTTTATTGGGCTTTTCTGTTAGTGCAATCTATTATAAACGGATAATAAACTCGATCTTATAGCATTTGTAATAATACTGATAGCTGGAATCTGTGGGTTTTTACGTTATTATGGTGAAATGTGTTTGCCCTTCCGTGAAATCTTCAATCATATAAAAAACATAAATAAATTTTCAGAATCTTATCTTCGTTCCTATTTTTTAATTAAGCTATGTATGTAAGTGTAAAATTATTTTTATTTTGCTAACTTGTGGAAAATATTAAGTGTAAATTTGTGCTCTTTATCTTACTTTTATAGCCTGTAGATAATATTCCTCCTATTTTCGCTTATTAGAATCGCCATTTAATAGAATTATAATTCAGTTTGCAAACATGATCACATTGACCGAAGCTTACTACGTACTGTATTGTGAATGGTATTTCATTATGGAGACTCCATCACAAAGTGATTTGATCGTACAGTAAACCAGTCGTAAAGTGGGGGTCCACTGTACATATCTATAAAATTTCAGGCTGAATGTATTTAAACCCGGGTAAGAAACATAACATACACCTGTCTCCTGACAGCTGTATATTACCATCTGTTTCCGATAGACATTAGTTTGTAATGCACAACAGCATCATGATCAAAGCATAGAGTCATCTGTGATAGACAGTGCATGTTTATAAAATAACTTAGTGGCAGTCACATGTTTGCAATGTACACTTCATAGCGGCAGGTGTGTTCTGTGTTTTATTTTTTTAAAATTTGGTCTCCCTAGTATAAGTAAAATGACGGCAAGGAATCTGTTATACAGCATCAGCTTTTTTTTCATAGTGATAAACAAAAACATAACTGTGACCCATACATCTTCAGTCTGGCCCTACAAGATTAGATGACAATTCCATTTTGGTAGCTAATTATTCTCTAATTAAAGCTGTGGAGGGCAGGAGGAAATAATTATTCTATTTGTCTAGGCAATTGTTATACCACCAGGGACAGAAAGCCTTCAGCTAGAAGGATTCTTTGAACATTTTCAATTAGCCATTTCCTGCTGATACTGTATCCGACACTGATGCTCAAAGAGGAAGTGTTGCCAGGAATTTGAGCTATGCATCCAAAAAATAGGCATCTTCATAAGTCTCTGTGCAGATGCCTAGTTTTTGGATGCTGTGAATACCTTTTTTATGTTGCCAACTAAGCTTGTTTCTCTTGTCTGCATCCCTTGCAACAGATCTACATGCTTTCTACAGTTAGGTTTCCAAACTTGTAATGTGGTGTAATTATTGTATTATGCGATGGGATAATTACCTCTTTATCATTTCTGGCAAAGTTCCCATATATCATTTACAGAACTCCATTAGCCACTCTGGCAGCCAGTATGTATGTTCTTTATCCTCCAAAATATATCTGAAAAACATCTCTTTTCATAGTCCATTAAACTTTAATGGATAAACAAGTGACTCGGGTCAGTATATAAGGAAGGTATATGAGCCACATATGTCGTGACATTGGAACAGAGCTGACGGATTTTGAGGTGTTGTTGCTGGCTGTCACATTTGCTGGCTGGTCCATTCATGCAATTGCTGACAGCCTGTACCATCTAAAGTCACAATCTTCAGTGATGTTATCTTGAAATAGAAGCATATTGGTCTCACTGCCATTCAGCAATGCACAGGAATGCCGTAGAAGCTTGCTCCATGTGGTACTCAGAAAGGTAGTGCAACAATCTCATCAGACATACCTACAAGACATCAACCAGGAGTTGAAGTCTGTATGAACAAATTATGTACTGAGCCAGCCTCAGTTTTCCTGAGAGAGCAGCAGCAGCACATAAGCCAGACCAGCAAATGCAATGAGGTTTTGCTTTGCATTCTGCAACAACACCATACTTGGTCCTTAGAAAGTGGAAATTGACATGCTGTGGAGCAGTGAATCTTAATACAGTCAGTCCTCGTATAGCATGATAGTTGTGTTCCTAGAAATCCTCGTGCAATATAAATAACAGGCCCTATGGGAAAAATAGGGTTAGGTGCCGACCACCTAAGATTGAACACACATTTGTAACCAAAACATTACCAAACACAATAAATAATCGTAATAAAATACTTATGTATTTTATTACGACTATTACGTAATAAAATATTGCTAATGCTTTTGCTTCTATCGTAAGCAAACTTGTTTTTTTGTTTGATTTTCTATCCAAACAGATGATAGCCGTTCCATCTCTTCCAATTCTTTGTGTCTTAATCTAATGGATTTTAATTTCACTTTGAGTTGTTCCTGCAATGAAAGTTGTTTTTATTTTCTCTGCATTCTATTTCTCATTTAGGCCATTAGCACGTGCAATATCACATGGTCTTAATTTCGCCCAAAGTGTTTCAAAATTTCATATTTTTTCTCTATCAACAGAGGCAGACTGGCCATAAGCTTTACCGGGGAAACCCTGGTGGGCCAGTGTGATTTTGGCCATAAAAGATAGTATGAGGCCACTACAAATTTTCCTGGGTAAGAATTTTTGACCAAGTCCAGCTCTGTTTATCGATATTGCTTTTCTTTTCCTCTCTGAATCTGTAGTGTCTTCACCAGGACGCTTCCTTTTCACACCTTTTAAGTATTTACTAATTTTTAGGGAATAAAGCACAATTACAAAATGATTAGGCACGCTTGATACATATAAACAAAGCTGCGCGCCTGTAGCAACTGAATAAACAACACCGTAAAGGGAAAGACACACTAACACCTCACTAGCTCAAATTTTACTAAAGCACATTTCTGGGAGTTACTACCATAAAACAATAAAAACAATTTCCAGTTGCGTTTCTGCTAGTGGAATCTGTTATAAACTGGTAGTAAACTCGATCTAATTGCATTTGTGATAATACTGATAGCTGGAATTGTGTGGGTTTTTACGTTATTATGGCGAAAAGCGTTTCCCCTTCACTGATATAAAAAACATAAATACATTTTCAGAATCTTCTCTTCATTGCTATCATGTTGCGTTCAGTTGGGGTGATTCCGCATTAGACTGCAATTTCTTGTAAACACAAAGGCGAATCGTGCATAAGTGAATTCGGTTCGTGTTATATACGATATCGTTCCCCTATTTATAAATCTTGTATGATCGAATTCGTTTAGTGTAAACACGTGTTATACGAGGACTGACTTACATGCTATTTTGATCATATGAGTGGATATAGATGATGATGCCTAGAGAACATTTTCTGTCAGAGAGTACTTTGTCACCATTGAAGATTGGAACAGGTGTGGTTATGGTATTGAGTTGTTTCTCATGATATGTTGCCTGTTACCTTTCTGGTTTTGCAGAACCATGAATACCAATGCCTGTCTTAATATTCTGAACAATTCCTTGCTTTCTACAACGTGGGCAATAGTAGTAGTAGGGCATGTGATGCAGGAAAGCATGTGCATGAGCTTATGCAGCATCAGCCAAAAAAAAAAAAAAAAAAAAAAACACACCATTCCCTCCAAATGCCTGTCCAGTTCCTCCTTAAATTTATTCAACCTATCAACTTCCACAATGACAGATGGAAGTTTGTTCCAGCAATTAACCACCCGCTGGCTAAAGGCAAATTTCCGCACATCTATTCTACATCTGTCTTTTCTTAATTTGAATTTATGCCCCCTTAGGTTCGTAATCTGAACAAGTGGAAGGATCCCATCAGAATTCAGCGTGCTCAACCCATTCAAGGCCTTATATACCTCAATCAGATCACCGCGCAGGTGCCTAGTCTCCAGCCACTGCAATTTGCAGAACTTAAGCCTCTCTTGGTAAGAGGATCCCTTTATTCCCCTCACCAATCTTGTTGCCCTTCTCTGTACACGCTCAAGTAAATCTACATCCTTCCTAAAATGAGGCCTCCAGACCAGTACGCAGTACTCAAGGCGTGGCCTGACCGTTGCCTTATACAGAGGGATAATCACCTCCTTTTCCCTGCTAGCAAAATTCCTATATATCATTGACAAAACCCCATGACCTGCCCTGGCAGCCTGTCTGCATTGCTCAGAAAACTTCATATCTGCCTGCACAATTACTCCCAGGTCTTTTTCATTTTCTACCACCTCAAGTGTAGTACCACACAGTTGGTATGTTTCTCTGGGGTTACTTTTACCCATATGCAGTACTTTGCATTTGTCAAGGTTAAACTTCAGTTGCCACTTCTTAGACCATCTGCCCAAATTATCTAGATCCTGTTGCAGTAGCACACTGCCATTACTGTCATTAACAACCCTGCCGACATTTGTATCATCTGCAAACTTCGACATTAAGCCTGATATACCTTCATCAATATCATTGATAAATATACAAAACCCCCTTTGTGAATTGGGGATACATTTGCACGTCTCCAGTCCGTGGGAACCTCCCCTGACGCCAAGGATGCGCTCATAATTATGGCCAAGGGTTTGCTTAATTCCTTTCCCGCCTCCTTTAATATAACTGGATAGATCCCATCCACCCCAGGTGCTTTTCTTATGTTTAACTTCAACAATTTCTCCTCCACTTTTCTCTCAGTTATTACAAAATCATTAAGTATCCTGCTACAATTTGATAACCTTCTGCCATTTCCAAACCTTAATAACTCCTCGTGTGTGAATGTAGATGCAAAATACTCATTCAGTTTGTTTGCTATCTGGGCAGGATCATCAACAGTTGATCCCTTGATATCAAGTGAACCAATCAGATTCATCCCCTTCCTTTTAGAGTTTATATAAGTAAAGAAATCCTTGCTGTTTTTCTTAGTATCTTTTGCCAAGGATTTCTCGTAATCTGCCTTCGCCTGCCTAACCTCCTTTGTGACCTGATTACAGACTAGCTTATATCTGCCATAGGCTTCTGAGTTGCTTTATAATTTATATGCATCCCATGAGTGATCACTGCTGATAACCAGATCAAGAGTATTACTCTCTCTGGTTGCCTCTCGAACATGCTGCTGCAGAAAACAATCGTCCAATAAATCCACAAACGTCTGACTAGTGTGTTTCTCTGTATGATTGTTCATTGTACTCATTCGAGTCATTAGGCCTATAACACACTCCTACTCTTATTTTTGCTTTTGCAGTGCTTATTTCACACCAAACGGACTCAACAGTGCACTGTTCATCTATATCAACTGGGTGCACTTCTTTTGATTTTATGTTTTTCTTAATTAACAGCATAACACCTCCTCCCTTTCTATCCTGTCTATCCTTTCTGTACACGTTGTACTCCCCAGATTCCAGTTCTGCATTCCTTATATCTGTGTGACACCACGTCTCTGATATCCCAACAATATCCGCCTTTGATGTCTTGACCAACACTTCAAATTCATCAAATTTATTTACTTCTAGCATTGGTATACATGCTCCTATTCCTAGTTACTCTAACACATCCCATATACCCACCTATTTCAGAATGACTGCCATCCGTCCCTGAAACCCCCAACACCCCTCGCTCCAGGTCGCTACTTATTCTAATAGAAGTTGTGCAAGAATCACCTTCACCTCTGCCTACGGCTACTGTTAAACTATTACTCTTTGTATCCCCCCAAGCTAGCAGTTTTCCGACCCACCTAACACTGCCTCGACAGCATCAGCAAATATTCTTGCACCCTTTCTATTTAAGTGTATCCCATCCCTGTAGAAGCAGTCTCTCCTGTTAACAAGTACAGACCAGGCTGAAAAAAATTCTATCCCTTGAGCCTTGCACAATCTTTCCAGGGCCAAATTGATCGACAAGGCTCTCATCATATACTCCCTCCTATCATGTCTGGGCAGAATTGCAGACACTTTCAAATTCAACCCTAATTCTCGGCTTTTGTTCAACAGTGACCTGTACTTGTTAAGTAATTCTGTCGGTCTCCTACTCTTAATATCAATAGTGCCAACGTGTACAACTATATCACCTTTTGTGCCCTTAAAAGATGATATTCGCTCTACAACATCATCAACCTTTGCCCCTGGCAGACATATCCTTTTTACAAAGCATGTTACCCGTTTCCCTGACAATAGTCACCAACAACTACTAGTTCCTGTGGGACCAGTGCATTCTGCCTTGAGGGTTGCCGCTGTGTTGCGTGATGACCAAGTGCAAGCTCTGGCGTTGATGTGGGCAGCTGAGAGCTTGATGGGCCCCTCCATTTAGATCTTTCGAGGGCATCCACCCTGTCCTTCAAACTCTCATATAGGCCCATAACAACGCTGATTTCCTTACACTCCTTACATCGCGCACACACAAAGACATCCCCCATGGCAATATCATGTTCCGTTCCAGAGAGTTCGGCAAACATTTCCCAAGCTGCACATTTTTTTAGGCTGTGATGCGTTGGAGAATCACCCTCCTCAGTTCTCCCCCGAGTCACATCACTCCTGCCACTTTGTGCCCGTTGCTTTGCTGCTCTAGTTTGGGGCATGCTATTTTAAATTAATAAGATTAAAAAATCAAATTAATTAAATTTAATTAATTAATTAATTTAATTAATTAAATGTCAATACTACACTATCTAATAGAAACAGTGAAGCGTGTTAATCTATATAATTATGCGTTAGAGCTACCTGGCTATCTCAATGAAAAATTTGAATTCCCTACCACTATATACAAAAAAAAAATGGCTGCAAGATTTGAACGAAAATAACAGTTTTATGTAAATTAAGTAGTAATCTACAAAAACTCTTTATCTAAATTAAAATAAAAATAGCCAGTGTAACTATAACTATAAGACTACATATTAAGTACAATATAAAATAACAATTATGTAAATAAAAAGGCAAACACTTATCGGTTTTTCGGAGCTTGTAACTCACAGCTGTAATTTTTAAAGAGAGTCAGCGCCCTCTCCAAATTACCAAAGTACTTGGTCTATACCAAGTACTTTGGTATAGACCACTCACATTTGTTTCATTAGGAACAGCATCATTCTGTGCTGTTCAAGAATGGTTCATGGATATATGAATGTACAAAATTTGGAATTAGCATTAGTAGAGGCATACGATGCAAGAAAACAAGCTTATACAGCATCAGCCAGGAAAAAAAAAAACCTTTCCTATTTCACCCATCTATTCATTCCAAATGTTTATCTAGTTCTGTCTTGAATTTATTTAAGCTATCAACTTCCACAATGACAGATGGAAGTTTGTTCCAGCACTCAACTATCCCCTGCCTAAAGGCAAATTTCGTCACATCTATTCGAGAACAGTCTTTCCTCTATTTGAGTTTATGCCCCTCAGGTTTGTAATCTGAGCAAGAGGAAGAATCCTATCAGTACTGAGTCTGCTCAATCCATTCAAGGCCTTATACATGTCAATCAGATTGCCTCGCAGGTGCCTAGTCTCCAGATGCTACAATTTGCAGAACTTAAGCCTTTCTTCATAAGAGCACCCATTTGTTCCCCTCACCAGCCTTATTTGCCCTTCTCTGTACTCCTTCTAGCAACTCTGCATCCTTCCTAAAATGAGGCTTGCACACATGTAGCAGTACTCAAGGTTGAGGTCTGACTATTGCCTTATACAAGCGAATAATCACCACCTTATCCTTGCAGAGTTCGAGCCCGTGACCACCAAATACGGAGGAGGCGGAAAGGTCAGGGAATGACCACCGCATATCCCCGGAGCAATATGGCCTTAGTTGCCAATGCTCCTAAACACCAAATAACAACAACCTTATCCTTGCTCGCAAAATTGGCCCCGGGTGCTAAGTGTATTTTGAGGCCAAGCGATATTCTTGCGATTTATAGTGCTTTTGAATAGAGATTGAAGTTATTTTTTTTTTAAGTTCTTACATTTATATCAACAGTTTTTCTTTAAAACCAGTTCTATACTTGAAAGCCACAAGTTAGAACACAGGAAGGAAACACACCTTTCTTTATTTTCCTGTATTTCTAGTTGTACTAATCAACTAACACTTCAACCGCTTGGCCTCAGAGTGGCACTGCTCCTGCCTCCCTGTGGCAGGGCCAGTAACCTGAGGGAAAAGTTATCCTCCAGGGCTAAAAGGAGTAACCATAGATTCAAATGAATATCCATCTCTAGAGCCTTCAAGCTCCAGACCAGACACATCCACTGATAAGGACTATAATCAACCGAAAAGGCTTCGAAGGGAAGCGCAGTGCAATGACATGCCAAATTTTCTCGTAGTACATTCCCTCTCCACCCAGCATGTGGACAAATTGTTACCATTTGTAATACAGAGATATTTGGAATCCATTGCTGGAACACCAAAAATGGTAAAACGATTGCAATCTCGAGCCCTCCTTATTCAAACAGCCAACTCCAAAAATTGTGGAGTGGCTGCTCAAAACAACTACATTCAGTGGGCTGCCAGTATCTATTACTCCACAAAACACCTTAAATTCCTCGAAAGGCATCATAATTGAATGGGATCTACTTACAGTATCTTAAGAGGAATTAGTTCAAGAACTGAGTAATAAAAAAGTAATTGGCGCAAATGCATAATGGCTAAAAAGATGAAAATCTTGTCCCAACTAGATCCATCATTTTAACTTTGAGTACCCCAGATTTGCCATCATCAGTAAAAGTAAAAACTATTTAAACTGCTGAATTCGGCCTTATATTCCTAATCCCATTTGTTGTTTTAAGTGCCAGAAATATGGACATTCCCAGCAGGCATGTAGAGGTGATGCCATTTGTCCTATTTGTGGGTTTCAAGGAGCATGCACAAGAAGGCTGTTCAGCCTCAACTCCCATTTGCCCCAACTGCAAAGGAAATCACCCAGCCTATTCTAAACCTTGCGAAATGTGGAAAACAGGCAAGAAAATGTTGACAAGTTGTTGACCATGCCCAGTCATTCTTATGCATCTCACACTCAAAGCACCCAATCTCAACAGCATCTCAAACAGATGTAAGAAACAAATGTCTCAAACAGATGTATCAAACATCTCAAACAGATGTAAGAATTTGCAGATAAACGAACCACTAGGTGGCAGTGATCACAGTGTGCTGAAGTGGGATTTACTCAAAGAGGTAACTACAATTAGGGGTAAAGGGAAGGGTTATTGCTTTCGTAAAGGTCACTACGATGGACTGAGGCAGTATTTAAATTCTATACAGTGGGACCAACTGATGATGTTACCAACAGCAAATTCAAAATGGGAAGCATTCAAAGAACTTATCTTGGAAGCTACTAGGCTTTACATAACTAAGAAATATTGTTCAAGGTTTAGGCCTAAATGGATGTCAGATGAACTAACGAGACATATGGCAGAGAAGAAAAATGCATGGGATACATACAAATTAACACGTGACACAGAAGCCTATGATAGATACAAGTTGATCTGTAACCAAGTTACAAAGGAGGTTAGGCAGGCGAAGGCAGATTACGAGAAATCTTTGGCAAGGGATGCAAAGAAAAACAGCAAAGAGTTCTTTACTTATGTAAACTCTAGAAGGAAGGGGATGAATCAGATTGGTCCACTTGATATCGATGAGTCAACTGTTGATGATCCTACTCAGGTAGCTAACAGACTAAATGAATATTTTGCATCGACATTCACACATGAGGAGTTATTCAGCGAGGCGAATGCCAGAGATGTATTCAACTCTGGCAGTAAGCTAGAGAATCTTGTAATAACTGAGAGTAAAGTGGAGGAGAAATTGTTGAAGATAAACACAAGAAAGGCACCCGGGGTGGATGGGATCTATCCAGTTATATTAAAGGAGGCAGCAAAGGAAGTAAGCAAACCCTTAGCCATAATTATGAGAGCTTCCTTGGACTCAGGGGAGGTACCCATGGACTGGAGATGTGCAAATGTGACCCCAATTCACAAAGGAGGATCAAAGGCTGACCCAAGTAATTATAGACCTGTAACTTTAACTTCTGTTCCCGGAAAATTAATGGAGGCACTGGTTAAAGAAGCACTGCAGGACCATCTAGACAAGATTTCAGTTATAGCTCGGACACAGCATGGTTTTGTTAAGGGGAAGTCTTGCCTGACCAATTTGATTGGCTACTATGATGTAGTCACAAAAGAACTGGATGCAGGGAATAACTTTGATATTATATACTTGGATCTTAGAAAGGCTTTTGATACTGTTGCACTGCTGCACAAATTGGATCAGTGTAGCAGGAGATTCTGTGAATCAATCCTTAATCACAGAATCTCCTGTGCCGACCGGGCTAGCCGAGTGGGTAAAGTACCTGCCCAGCAACCCAAAGGTCGTGGGTTCGATTCCCGCCTCGGGCTTGGATCAGAGTACTGCAAAAACCTTGGGAGGTGCAATATGGCCACCCGATGCGCCAACAACTACCAAATCAAAAAAAAAAAAAAAATCTCCTGCCAGATCATCAGTATGGCTTTCAGAAAAACCGATCAACCCTAGATGTGCTCATCAAGATTGAATCTTATATCCTCAATGCCTTTGTCCGAATCAACATCTAGTCATGGTCAACTTACATCTTGAGAAGGCATTTGACACTACCTGGTGTCATGGTATCATTATGGATCTTTACCATCTTGGACTTAGGGGCCATATGCCTAAAATAATTCAAAATTTCCTGCAGTTGTGCTCTTTTCAGGTACGATATAAAAACTTACTCTCTGCTTCTCACATTCAGGAAGAAGGAGTCCCGCAGGGATCAATACTTAGTTCAACACTTTTTGCTATCTGAGTTAGCAGCATGACAAAAGACATCCCAAATACTATTGAAACCTATATGTATGCAGACGACCTTAACATTGCATGTCAGTCTCAAAGTGGCAATACCATCGAATGGCAGCTCCAACTTGCCCTAACTAAAATAGAATTCTGGACTTTACGGAATGGTTATCGGCTATCAGAAAAGAATTGCACTGCCACTCACTTTTGCAAGTGTTGCGCCCTCCATCCTGATCCTGAATTGCAAATAAACCATACTCCAATAATATTCTTGGACTGATATTATATAGCAAGCTTAATTTCCAAGCTCACATCACTCATTTACGAAATATTTGTCTAAAGCATTTGTACATACGGCCCCTGGTGCCAAGCGAATCTTGAGGCCAAACGATCTTCTATGCTATATCTATTGCAGTTAATAGAGCAATTTTGGTCCTTGAGGTTGTCACAGACATTCTCTCAGATATGCCAGACAAGCTGTACTTGCTACCTGGGAGTCTAAAACGCTGATGGAACTGATATTCGGGTGACACTCAAGTCAAGTGGACCCAATTTCGGCGAAGTCCGGACGGTCTGTGACAACCAAATCCTCTGCTTGCACCTTCACGATGGTGGGACTGTTAGTAATCCTGGGTATAACCTCCATGCACAAGCACATGGTGGGTGACCACCCAGGTGTGAACCAACGTAAGCAGGGGTCGAGGTGTGGCGCCCACACCACATGGAGGAATGCCGCCCCTCTATGTTACCAGGCAGTACTAGGTTAGTTAGTACACCGGCTAGTTAGTACACCGGACCGAACCTATTGGTAACTCTCTAGGAGGCTTCCGGATCAGCTAGTGTATAATCTTGCTACCTCTACTCTGCCAGATAGTGACAGGAGGGAGTCCGAGTAGTGTGTATGCGGGGAGCATTGTCGAGGCCACGTTATGTCAAGGATCTGGGTATATTCTTCCCACATGTACGCCATATCCAAAAATTTCATTACTTCATACAGCATGTCCCACCCACTTTTTCTTACTATTGAATACACCATGAATTGTCAAACTAATAGAACAAGCTTATCTGCGAAAAGATCTAAACCTCCCAAGGATTTCCTAATTCATTTCACAAATATACGTGGTCTCAATTCTAATCTCAACGATGTCCATTTCCACTTGCAGTCTGCCAAACCCCATGTACTTTTTCTGACAGAATCTCAGTTATCGGTTGATTCAACTACTGTTCATCTCAGATGCCCAAATTATTCGCTGTATGATTCCTTTCGCCTCAAAGGTGGTACTTGTGCATATGTCCGTTCTGATGTTCCCTGTCAGAGAATTGGCAATTTGGAATCTCCTCTCTTTGATCTTCTCTGGCTTAAAATCTCTCTACCTCATTGTGTCAAATTCATCTGTTGTCTCTACCGTTCTCCCAACTCCACTAATCACTTGGAGCTCTTTGACTTCCTCTCGTTGCAACTTGACTTTCTCCAGTCCAACTTTCCTAACAGTGAGGTAATTTTCCTTGGTGATTTTAATGTTCACAACTCCAGCTGGCTTCCGTTTTCTAGTCACACCGACCCAGCAGGTCGAGATGCTGAGGCTTTTGCAATTACTAATGACCTAGCACAGATTGTTCATTTACCTACAAGAATACCGGACAATCCGAATCATACAGCCAATACGCTTGATCTTTTTCTCACAAACAACCCTTCTAAGTACACGGTCGAAGTGAGAGGTCCTTTAGGCACTTCAGATCACAACTTGGTGATTGTCTCTTCTCCAATGGAACCTTTATCTCATGGCTATTCCCAACCTCGTGTTGTTTGGCATTACAAGAATGCAAAATGGGATGACCTGCGAGACTTCTTTTCTTCTTTTCCTTGGTCAGATTACTGTTTCAAAACTCCTGATGTCAACGTTTGCTCAGATCGTGTCAGTGAAATTATTCTTGCAGGAATGGAATCCTTTATCCCACACTCCACTTTAAAATCTCGTCCTTTATCTAAACCTTGGTTTTCCAATAAATGTGCTAAGGCTGTTCAAGAGAAGAATGTTGCATATCGTAATTGGCTTGTTTCTAATTCTTCAGTTTCATTTTCTGCCTACACCAAAGCTCGCAACAATTGCAAAGCAGTTATTAATCAGTCCAAACTAGAGTTTGAACAGGCTAAGAGTAGAAAACTTGCTTCTTGCCCTAATGGTAGCCGAGCATTCTGGTCTCTTGCCAAAGCTATTGGCCACAACTTTTGCCCATCTCTGCTTCCACCTCTGTCCAAACCAGATGGTTCTGTTGTCACTTCAGCCAAGGATAAAGCTGACCTGCTAGCATCCCATTTTTCTTCCAGCTCATGTATTAATGAACTTGGTAAAACACCTCCCACCATTCCCAACACGGTCCATTCAATGCCTCCTGTGGTCTTCCGTCAAAAGGATATCAGAAGGATTTTGATGAATCTTGATGCTAAGAAAGCTCCAGGTCCTGATGGTATTTCTCCACTTGTTCTCAATATCTGTGCTCCTGAACTTACTCCTATTCTTTGCCGCCTTTTTTCACTTTCTTATTCCAAAGGTGTTTTTCCTTCTGCTTGGAAATTTGCCCATATCCAGCCAGTTCCTAAAAAGGGTGACAAATCCCTCCCATCCAATTATCGTCCCATTGCAATTACTTCTACTCTTTCTAAAGTAATGGAGAAATCAATTAACCGCCAACTCTTAAACTACCTAGAAACCTTCCGTCTGATCAACGATCGCCAGTATGGATTCCGTCGGTGTCGATCCACTGGTGATATTCTGGCTTATGTTACCCATTTATGGACTACTTCAATGGAAAGGTTCGGTGAAACACAAGCAGTTGCTCTTGACATCTCAAAGGCTTTCGATCGTGTTTGGCATAAAGGTCTTCTAAACAAGCTTCCATCTTATGGTTTGCCAACTGTTTTTAGTAATTGGTTATCCAGTTTTCTCTCTGATCGCTCACTGAGGGTGATGGTAGATGGCTCTCTGTCTTCTAACTTCTCCACTAATGCCGGTGTCCCCCAAGGTTCAGTTCTTTCACCCACTCTTTTCCTCTTGTATATCAATGACCTTCTTCCATTGACTGGAAATCCTATCCATAGTTTTGCCGATGATAGCACATTGCATTCAACTTTCCATTTTGAGAAACCTTGCCCTGCTCAATCAGCTTCAACTTCTCGAAAATCTGCTACCAATTCCTTAAATGCCGATCTTCAGGTAATTCTCCAGTGGGGCAAAGACAACTTAGTTGATTTCAACCCTTCTAAAACTCAGTCTTGTCTTATATCTCGCAAAAAGGATTCTTCTGCTCCTATGCTTATCTTTAGTGACACTCCAATTTCTAGGCAAAAGGATATATCTCTTTTGGGGATTACCCTGACTTCTAATCTCTCTTGGCACAAGCACATTACAAATATTGCTTCCTCTGCATCTAAAAAACTTGGTTTTCTCTTTCGCTCTCAGCGTTACTTTTCTTCCAAACAGCTGCTCACTCTGTATAAATCGCAAATCCGCCCTGCCATGGAATATTGTTCCCACATTTGGGGTGGTGCCCCCAAAACCTCTCTCAGGCTTCTTGATTCCATTCAGAAGAGGGCAGTTAGGTTAATTAATGATTCATCTCTAACGGAGTCTCTCCACTCGCTTTCTCATAGACGTACTGTTTCTGCTGCATGCCTCTTCTACAGATATTTCCATGGGCACTGTTCTTCTGAATTGGCTTCTATAATTCCCGCTCTCTCTTTCAAAACAGTCCGAACACGTGCCGCCACCAGCCAACATCCATTTACTGTCCAACTTCAAACCCACAGAACCAACTTTTCATCTTCCTCATTTATTCATTCAACTGCCGTTTTCTGGAACAACCTTCCTTCATACGTATTTCCTGAAAATTACAATCTACAGAAGTTCAAGTCCAATGTCAACAAATATCTTCTTTCGTCTTCTCAACCTCCAACCCAAGCACGGTACTAAGTACTATAGGTTCTAATACCTCTCGTGTTTGGGGTTCACATAAAAAAAAAAAAAAATAAATAAATAAATTTTTCTAGAGCAACTGAGTTTTTCCTTGTTTATTTTGGTTTAAAAGTCTTTCTGTTAATTAGCTCTACTTTTTAAAAGTATAAAAGGAGAGCCAGAAAAAGGAAAGTACCTTTTTCTTTATTATATACAAACTGTACTAACTCCTACACTTGGCCACAAGTGGCACGGCTCCTGCCTCCCCATGGCGGGGCTGAGCCTGGGTGGAAAAGCCAATCCCCCAGGACGAAAAGGAGCTGAAATGGATAAAGAAAATTATCCAGCATTAGAGCCGCCGAGCTCAAATACCACAGATTGGTATAACTTGGACCAATGAAATGTGCAAAATAAGTGCTTAAAAAAAGATTTTTTTTTTTTTTTTTTTATGAGAACCCCAAACACGAGAGGTATTAGAACCTATAGTACTTAGTACCATGCTTGGGTTGGAGGTTGAGAAGACGAAAGAAGATATTTGTTGACATTGGACTTGAACTTCTGTAGATCGTAATTTTTAGGAAATACGTATGAAGGAAGGTTGTTCCAGAAAACGGCAGTTGAATGAATAAATGAGGAAGATGAAAAGTTGGTTCTGTGGGTTTGAAGTTGGACAGTAAATGGATGTTGGCTGGTGGCGGCACGTGTTCGGACTGTTTTGAAAGAGAGAGAGTGGGAATTATAGAAGCCAATTCAGAAGAACAGTGCCCATGGAAGTATCTGTAGAAGAGGCATGCAGCAGAAACAGTACGTCTATGAGAAAGCGAGTGGAGAGACTCTGTTAGAGATGAATCATTAATTAACCTAACTGCCCTCTTCTGAATGGAATCAAGAAGCCTGAGAGAGGTTTTGGGGGCACCACCCCAGATGTGGGAACAATATTCCATGGCAGGGCGGATTTGCGATTTATACAGAGTGAGCAGCTGTTTGGAAGAAAAGTAATGCCGAGAGCGAAAGAGAAAACCAAGTTTTTTAGATGCAGAGGAAGCAATATTTGTAATATGCTTGTGCCAAGAGAGATTAGAAGTCAGGGTAATCCCCAAAAGAGATATATCCTTTTGCCTAGAAATCGGAGTGTCACTAAAGATAAGCATAGGAGCAGAAGAATCCTTTTTGCGAGATATAAGACAAGACTGAGTTTTAGAAGGATTGAAATCAACTAAGTTGTCTTTGCCCCACTGGAGAATTACCTGAAGATCGGCATTTAAGGAATTGGCAGCAGATTTTAGAGAACTTGAAGCTGATTGAGCAGGACAAGGTTTCTCAAAATGGAAAGTTGAATGCAATGTGCTATCATCGGCAAAACTATGGATAGGATTTCCAGTCAATGGAAGAAGGTCATTGATATACAAGAGGAAAAGAGTGGGGGAAAGAACTGAACCTTGGGGGACACCGGCATTAGTGGAGAAGTTAGAAGACAGAGAGCCATCTACCATCACCCTCAGTGAGCGATCAGAGAGAAAACTGGATAACCAATTACTAAAAACAGTTGGCAAACCATAAGATGGAAGCTTGTTTAGAAGACCTTTATGCCAAACACGATCAAAAGCCTTTGAGATGTCAAGAGCAACTACTTGTGTTTCACCGAACCTTTCCATTGAATTAGTCCATAAATGGGTAACATAAGCCAGAATATCACCAGTGGATCGACACTGACGGAATCCATACTGGCGATCGTTGATCAGACAGAAGGTTTCTAGGTAGTTTAAGAGTTGGCGGTTAATTGATTTCTCCATTACTTTAGAAAGAGTAGAAGTAATTGGATGGGAGGGATTTGTCACCCTTTTTAGGAACTGGCTGGATATGAGCAAATTTCTAAGCAGAAGGAAAAACACCTTTGGAATAAGAAAGTGAAAAAAGGCGGCAAAGAATAGGAGTAAGTTCAGGAGCACAAGTTTTGAGAACAAGTGGAAAAATACCATCAGGACCTGGAGCTTTCTTAGCATCAAGAAAATCCTTCTGATATCCTTTTGACGGAAGACCACAGGAGGCATTGAATGGAGCGTGTTAGGAATGGTGGGAGGTGTTTTACCAAGATCATTAATACATGAGCTGGAAGAAAAATGGGATGCTAGCAGGTCAGCTTTATCCTTGGCTGAAGTGACAACAGAACCATCTGGTTTGGACAGAGGTGGGAGCAGAGATGGGCAAAAGTTGTGGCCAATAGCTTTGGCAAGAGACCAGAATGCTTGGCTACCATTAGGGCAAGAAGCAAGTTTTCTACTCTTAGCCTGTTCAAACTCTAGTTTGGACTGATTAATAACTGCTTTACAATTGTTGCGAGCTTTGGTGTAGGCAGAAAATGAAACTGAAGAATTAGAAACAAGCCAATTACGATATGCAACATTCTTCTCTTGGACAGCCTTAGCACATTTATTGGAAAACCAAGGTTTAGATAAAGGACGAGATTTTAAAGTGGAGTGTGGGATAAAGGATTCCATTCCTGCAAGAATAATTTCACTGACATGATCTGAGCAAACGTTGACATCAGAAGTTTTGAAACAGTAATCAGATCAAGGAAAAGAAGAAAAGAAGTCTCGCAGGTCATCCCATTTTCCATTCTTGTAATGCCAAACAATACGAGGTTGGGAATAGCCATGAGATAAAGGTTCCATTGGAGAAGAGACAATCACCAAGTTGTGATCTGAAGTGCCTAAAGGACCTCTCACTTCGACCTTGTACTTAGAAGGGTTGTTTGTGAGAAAAAGATCAAGCGTATTGGCTGTATGATTAGGATTGTCCGGTATTCTTGTAGGTAAATGAACAATCTGTGCTAGGTCATTAGTAATTGCAAAAGCCTCAGCATCTCGACCTGCAGGATCGGTGTGACTAGAAAATGGAAGCCAGCTGGAGTTGTGAACGTTAAAATCACCAAGGAAAATTACCTCACTGTTAGGAAAGTTAGACTGGAGAAAGTCGAGTTGCAAAGAGAGGAAGTCAAAGAGCTCCAATTGATTAGTGGAGTTGGGAGAACGGTAGAGACAACAGATGAATTTGACACAATGAGGTAGAGAGATTTTAAGCCAGAGAAGATCAAAGAGAGGAGATTCCAAATTGCCAAGTCTCTGACAGGGAATATCAGAACGGACATATGCACAAGTACCACCTTTGAGGCGAAAGGAATCATACAGCAAATAATTTGGACATCTGAGATGAGAAGTAGTTGAATCAACTGATAACTGAGATTCAGTCAGAAAAAGTACACGGTGTTTGGAAGACTGCAAGTGGAAATGGACATCGTTGAGATTGGAATTAAGACCACGTTTATTTGTGAAATGAATTAGGAAGTCCTTGGGAGGTTTAGATCTTTTCGCAGATAAGCTTGCTCTATTATTTTGACAATTCATGGTGTATTCAATAGTAAGAAAATGGTGCATGGAAGAAAATATGCCCACAGCATGTAAAAGGCTTCAAAGGATTTGAAAAGGGTGAATCATATGAAGAGGTTACAGATAAGATTGCAAAGGTTGCAGAGCTACTTAAGTTGAAGGTTGATGCCAAAGATGTGGAGTAGTTAATAGAGGAAGAAGAGAAGGAATTATCTAATGAAGAACTTATTGACTTGCAGGTAGCGATAGTGAAAGAAGAAAATACTGACGAAGCTCCAGATGAACGAAATGAGGAGCCGAGACTCTTCATCACCAGAGAAATGACGATGGCAATTTTGTGAAATTGCATTGGCAATGGCAAGGTTTGAGGAGATGGATCCTGGCAGTGAACGATTCTTAAAAGTTAAGATTCAAAAGGCTTTGAAGGATTTGAAAAAGATGAATCATATGAAGAGATAAGATTGTAAAGATTGCAGAGCTGCTTCAGTTGTAGGTTGATGCCAAAGACGTGGACGAGTTAATAGAGGAAGAAGAGAAGGAATTATCTAATGAAGAACTTATTGACCTGTAGGCAGCGATAGTGAAAGAAGAAAATACTAACGAAGCTCAAGATGAACCAATTGAGGAGCCAAGACGCTTTATCACCAGAGAGATGGCAATGGCATTTTGTGAAATTGCATTGGCAATGGCGAGGTTTGAGAAGATTAATCCTGACAGCAAACGATTCTTAAAAGTTAACAGAGGGATGAATGATATGCTTGCTTGCTACAAAGTAATCTGCCATGAAAAGAAAAAAAAACACCGTTCAGTCATCCATTAATATATTCTTTTGTAAGGTTGAGTGGCTGACCCCTTCTAAATTTCCAAGGCCCTCAACTTCCACATCAGCTGAAGATGTAGATTCTGGCAACGATGCTCAAGAGGTAAAACTTGTTAACATTATGCTTTTCTCTTTTTTTGTAATTTTATAATTTTGAATTTTTTTTAAATTTCACACTTTTGTAATTTTTCCTGTGCATGAGATAAAAAATTGAATAAATACAATAAATAATTCTATTTACATGTTCGTTGAACATTTCTTTTTTGATTCAATTAATTCAGCGAGCACAGTCGTGATTGCTACACAAGCATGGGTCAAATTCCGAGTTATGCATCGTTCCGCAGAGTGCAACCACCAAATAAGTCAGGGAGTTCCTGTATATAATTTTCATATACCTCTATATTTACATAACTGTATGTGATTTAGAAATCGCCTGATTTAGCATCAGATTGAAAGGATTGTTTAGTTATATTTCAAATGAGATTTATGCTAGTTTGTATTATAACAAACTAGCCTAACAAACCTTACATCATGAATAGTTTGTATTCACGATGTAAGGTTTCTTAGGCATGTTAGTAACTATTTCACTTTATGCCTATGTATGTATTTATTTAATAAAATATAAAACCATTCATTTTATATGGATATTCCTTTGCAAGTTGCTGGGGCTTTGAATAGATAAATGTCCAGTAAAATGAGTAAATCATGTATATGTAACTTGAGTAACTCAGGTTAACAGGAGGGACTGCTTCTACAGGGATGAGATGCACTTAAATAGAAAGGGCACAAGAATATTTGCTGATGCTAATCAGTAAATATTGATGTAAGTATTGCTATAACAAGTAAATACATGGGCTGTGTTAGGGTAACTGAGTGTAAGAACAGATGCATGTATTCTTCTGTGTACACCAATGCTAGGTTGATGAATTAAGTGCTGGTCATCAAAGGCAGATTGCTGGGTGCAGTGTCACACAGATATAAGGAATGCAGAATTGTAATTTGGGGAGTACAATGTGTACAGAAAGGATAGGAACGGAGGGCGAGTTGAGAAACTCATAATTTAAGGTTTGTTATTGTTAGTTATTTGGTTTTTAGAAACATTAGCAACTAAGGCCATATTGCTCCGGGATATGCGGTGGTCATTCCCTGACCTTTCCGCATCCTCCGTATTTGGTGGTGACGGGCTCGAACTCCGGTCTAATCAAGAAGTGTGTGCTACGCACAGCTGCTCCTTCCCACCTGGCTACGGAGGCGCCATAATTTAAGGCAGTGCATCCAGTTGACAAAGGTGGACAGTGCAATGTTGTGTATTGATGTGGGATTTACTTAAAGATGTAACTACCATCAGGGGTAAAGGGAAGGGTTTTTACTTTCTTAAAGGTGACAACAGTGGTCTCGGACATTTTTTAAATTCTATATAGTGAGAATAACTGATCATGTTGCCAACAGCAAATTCTAAATGGGAAGCATTCAAGGAAGTAATCTTGGAAGCTACTAGAATACTCTTCTAGGTTTAGGCTCAAATGGAAGTCAGATGAGCTAATGAGACTCATGGCAGAGAAGAAAAATGCATGAGATGCATATAAATTATGAGGGGCCACAAAAGCCTATGGTAGATATAAGTTAATCTGTAATGAAGTCACAAAGGAAGTTAGCCAAGCAAAGGCAGATTACGAGAAATCTTTGGCGATGAATGCAAAGAAAACCAACTAAGATTTCTTTATGTAAACTCTAGAAGGAAGGGGATGAATCAGATTGGTTCACTTGATATCGATGGTTCGACTGTTGATGATCCTGCTCAGGTAGCTGACAAACTGAATGAATATTTTACATCTACATTCACACATGAGGAATTCTGTAGGGAAGTGGAGTCCAAAAGTTTGTTTGTAGACTGGGGTTCGAGTCCGTCACCACCAAATACGGAGGATGCGGAAAGGTCAGGGAATGACCTCTGCATATCCCGGAGCAATATGGCTTTAGTTGCTAATGCTCCTAAAAACCAAATAACAAACATCCAAAAGTTTGTCAAACTCTTAACAAGGAACTAAATGATTTTGTAATAACTGAGAGCAAAGTAGAGGAGAAATTGTTGAAGTTACCTGCGGTGGACGGATCTATCCAGTTATATTAAGGGAGCAGCAAAGGAAGTAAGCAACTCCTTAGCCATAATAATGAGAGCATCTTTGGTTTCAGGGGGAGATCCTCAACAGCTAGAGAGAGATGTGCAAATGTATCCCCAATTCACAAAAGGGGAGGATAAAAGGGTGACACGAGTAATTACAGACCTGTTAGTTTTAACTTCTCTTCTGGGGAAAATAATGAAGCCACTGGTTTAAGAAGCATTGTAGGATCTTCCAGACAAGACTGCAGTTACAGTTCAGACAGAGCATGGGTTTGTTAAGGGGAAGTCTTGTCTGACCAATTTGATTGGATACTATTATGTGGTCACAAAGGAACTGGATGCAAAAAAGAATTTTGATATCATATACTTGGATTTCAGGAGAGCTTTTGATACTATTGCACACGGAAGACTGTTGTACAAATTGGAGCATTTTAGCATTATGGGCAAGTTGTTGCTATGGATAAAGGGATGGTTATGTGGGAGTAGCCAGAATGGTACCAATGGACATTACTCTTTGTCGACTAATGCTGTTAGGGGAGTTCTCCAAGGTTTGGTGTTGTGCCCATTGTTGTTTTCTGTATTTATCAGTGATATTGATCAAGGTATATGAGGTTTAATGTGAAAGTTTGTAGACAATATGAAGGTTGGCAGGGTTGTTAATGACAGTACGCTACTGCAACAGGATCTAGAAATGTTGGGCAGATGGGCTGAGAGGTGGCAACTGAAGTTTTAGATTGAGAAATGCAAAGTACTGTATACAGGTTGCAGTATCCCCAGAGTAACCTACCAACTGTGTGGTACTACACTCAGGTTAGTAAAGAATGAAAAGGACCCAGGAGTAATTGTGCCGTGAGATATGAAGTTTTCAGAGCAGTGTAGATGGGCTTCTAGAGCAGTGCATGGGGACTTGTCAGTGATATAGAGGAATTTTGTTAGCAGGGATAAGGTGGTGATTATCCCTTTGTATAAGGCAATGGTCAGGCCACACTCTGAATATTGCATACAGGTCTGGAGGCCTCATTTTAAGAAGGATGTAGAGCTGCTGGAATGGTACAGAGAAGGGCAATGAGATTGCTGTGGGGAACAAAGATTTGCTCTTACGAAGAAATGCTGCTTAAGTTTTGCAAATTAGTGTCTGGAGACTTGGCGCCTGCAAGGTGATCTGATTGAGGCTGATCTCATCCAGGTGACCTTAATGGTTTGAGCAAGCTCAGTGCTGATGGGATTCTCCCTCTTGTTCAGATTCAGCACTTGAGGGGGTATGAATTCAAATTGAGGAAAGACAGTTGTAGAATAGATGTGTATTAATTTGCATTTAGCCAACAGGCAGTTGATTGCTGGAACAAACTGCCATATGTCTTTCTGGAAGTAGATAGCTTAAATAAATTCAAGGAAGAACTGGACAAACTTTTGAGGCAAATGGATGGGTGAAATGGGAAGGTTTTTTTTTTTTTTGGTTGGTACTGTATATGCTTGCATTGTTGTATCATATGCATTCAAATAATGCTAATATCCATTATTATTTCATTATCAGTTTACAACTTATTTTGTTTGAGTTTGACTGAGCCAAATGTTTTCATTTTTTGAGAGCTAATTAGTGGCCAAATAATAATGTTATAGGAATACTATGTTAAATAACAATAAATATAGTAAAGGGACTGGAATACTTAACTTTGTCATCAGGTATACATCAGATACAAAAAAAAAAAAAACTTACCAAACTGGACATTCTTAAAAGAAATGTTCATTCACTAAAAGAATAACACACTCAGAAAAAGGAACAAATGAGCTATTCATTTTGATTGGACTTTTATCTGCTCCAAACTCTCCTATCGAATAGAAGAGAATGTTCATATAAGAAGAATGGATTTATATTATTTTTTATTATTAATAATATAATATAAATCAGCCAGACGTCTAAATTATATACATTCATCTAAATTATAGTGTTGATTTTTCTATTGCAGATTTTTCTTGACTACAAAGAGGACTTTACCATCTGGAACTCATATGTGGATTTTTACTAATGAGGACTTTATTATTAATGACGAGATTTCATTTGAATCCAAGAGTTTAACTTCTCTTTTGGAAGATGATGCTTTACATATATATATAAAAAGTGGTATCTTATACAAAAAGAGCAGAGATGTTGCTGTTGTATTAGTAAGTATACTATACCAGTGCATTAATCATATGCTAGAATTACAGTAGGCCCTTGATTTAATGGACTAACTGGGGGAAGGGGTGGCCACTATTGCCGAAAGTCCATTAAATTGAATGTATTTTAAAAGCATATTAATAATGAACTTCAATGTAGAGGATGTATTAAAATGTTATAATGTATAAATATAGTGCAAATGCATCAGGAATACATAGCTATATCTGAATAAATCAGATTATTAATAAAACGGCATCGTTTTAAGTTATATCTCATTAGTTGATATAACTTAAATATAACTTGAGTCTAAATGTTAACTTAAATATAACTTGAGTCTAAATGTTATAATGTATAAATATGAATAAAATATTATTATAATGTGCTTTAAGTAATTTATGCAAGACACCTTTTTTTTTTTTTTATGTAAACCCCAAACACGAGAGGTATTAGAACCTATAGTACTTAGTACCGTGCTTGGGTTGGAGGTTGAGAAGACGAAAGAAGATATTTGTTGACATTGGACTTGAACTTCTGTAGACCGTAATTTTCAGGAAATACGTAGGAAGGAAGGTTGTTCCAGAAAACGGCAGTTGAATGAATAAACGAGGAAGATGAAAGGTTGGTTCATTGAGTTTGAAGTTGGACAGTAAATGGATATTGGCTGGTGGCGGTACGTGTTTGGACTGTTTTGAAAGAGAGAGCAGGAATTATAGAAGCCAATTCAAAAGAACAGTGCCCATGGAAGCATCTGTAGAAGAGGCATGCAACAGAAACAGTACATCTATGAGACAGCGAGTGGAGATGTTAGATTAATGACTCATCTCTGTTAGAGATGAGTTATTAATTAACCTAACTTTCCTCTTCTGAGTGGAATCTAGAAACCTGAGAAAGGTTTTGGGGGCACCGACCCAGATGTGGGAACAATATTCCATGGTATGGCAGATTTGCGATTTGTAGAGAGTGAACAGCTGTATGGAAGAAAAGTAATGCCGAGAGCGAAAGAGAAAACCAAGTTTTTTAGATGCAGAGGAAGCAATATTTGTAGTCAGGGTGATCCCTAAAAGAGATATATCAACTTGCCTAGAAATCAGAATGTCACTTTGATAAGCATAGGAGCAGAAGAATCCCTTTTGTGAGATATAAGACAAGACTGAGTTTTAGAATGGTTGAAATCAACTAAGTTGTCTTTGCCCCACTGGAGAATTACCTGAAGATCGGCATTTAAGGAATTGGTAGCAGATTTTCGAGAAGTTGAAGCTGATTGAGCAGGACAAGGTTTCTCAAAATGGAAAGTTGAATGCAATGCGCTATCATCGGTAAAACTATGGATAGGATTTCCAGTCAATGGAAGAAGGTCATTGATATACAAGAGGAAAAGAGTGGGGGAAAGAACTGAACCTTGGGGGACACCGGCATTAGTGGAGAAGTTAGAAGACAGAGAGCCATCTACCATCACCCCCAGTGAGTGATCAGAGAGAAAACTGGATAACCAATTACTAAAAACAGTTGGCAAACCATAAGATGGAAGCTTGTTTAGAAGACCTTTATGCCAAACACGATCGAAAGCCTTTGAGATGTCAAGAGCAACTACTTGTGTTTCACCATACCTTTCCATTGAATTAGTCCATAAATGGGTAACATAAGCGAGAATATCACCAGTGGATCGACACTGGCGGAATCCATAGTGGCGATCGTTGATCAGACGGAAGGTTTCTAGGTAGTTTAAGAGTTGGTGGTGAATTGATTTCTCCATTACTTTAGAAAAAGTAGAAGTAATTGCAATGGGACGATAATTGGATGGGAGGGATTTGTTGCCCTTTTTAGGAACTGGCTGGATAAGAGCAAATTTCCAAGCAGAAGGAAAAACACCTTTGGAATAAGAAAGTGAAAAAAATCGGCCAAAAATAGGAGTAAGTTCAGGAGTACAGGTTTTCAGAACAAGTGGAGAAATACTATCAGGACCTGGAGCTTTCTTAGCATCAAGATTCATCAAAATCCTTCTGACATCTTTTTGACGGAAGACCACAGGAGGCATTGAATGGAGCGTGTTGGGAATGGTGGGAGGTGTTTTACCTAGATCATTAATACATGAGTTGGAAGAAAAATGGGATGCTAGCAGGTCGGCTTCATCCTTGGCTGAAGTGACAACAGAACCATCTAGTTTGGACAGAGGTGGGAGCAGAGATGGGCAAAAGTAGTTGCCAATAGCTTTGGCAAGAGACCAGAATGCTTGGCTACCATTAGGGCAAGAAGCAAGTTTTCTACTCTTAGCCTGTTCAAGCTCTAGTTTGGACTGATTAATAACTGCTTTACAATTGTTGTGAGCTTTGGTGTAGGCAGAAAATAAAACTGAAGAATTAGAAACAAGCCAATTATGATATGCAACATTTTTCTCTAAAACATCTATTAAAAATATAAAAATAAATTTACGACAGGAACCAAACTGTATTTTAATTAAACACATCAAAAACTATACAATGTAACTAATGGAGTGTGTCCACCACTTTTTTTTTCTTTCTTAAAGCTCACACAAAGTTGTTTTCAATGTGAACATTAGTTTTTTCATTTAAATCCATTTCAGAGGGAAAAAAAAACTTTAAAATTCTTAAACTCTGTTAAATAAAAAACAAAAAAATGTTAAAAAAAGATACGTAATATTCAATATTGATATTAACTTAATTGAAAGAATCATAGTTAGAGTCAGAAATTGTTTGTTTGTTATTTGGTTTTTAGGAGCATTAGCAACTAAGGCCATATTGTTCCGGGATATGCGGTGATCATTCCCTGACCTTTCCGCACTCCGTATTTGGTGATGACGGGCTCGAACCCCGGTCTAATCAAGAAGCGTGTGCTACGCACTGCTGCTCCTTCCCACCTGGCTACGGAGGCGCCAAAGAGTCAGAAATAACTGTCATATGGAGGGAGAGGCATTAATTCCTTGCTGGTTATAGGGTTCTGGTGAAACAAGTCCAGTTGATGAAATGGTTTTGAAGAAATCATCAAGCTTCAGTTGCCTTACACCTTGATGCTGCTTCCTTATTACTGTAGATTGAAATTCTCTAAAATGTTCATAATAAGGAAGCACATCAGGGTCTGGTGATGATTCAATATGATTTATGATGTCATTCATACATTGTCTTATAACAGACAATTTAGAATAAGGTGCAACTGATTCTTCGTCTTTGTCATCATCATTGTGCTTTTGTTCTCCATGAAGAACATTTTCCGCAATCTCTACCTCAGAAAAAATTTGATAGCCCGGATCACCTTCATCACTTTTGAGCCACTGTTTTACATTTTTGTTGCCAGCCCTCAGAAAAGTATCCCGAAAATTAGACGTCTCAACTCCCTGAAAGTCCATTTCAGGTTCTGCGTTGTACAGTAACTTCTTCCGAGCATTGGCCAAGGTAGTAATCTTCATGTCTTTCCACGCAGCTGCTACATTTAAGATAGCAGATCTGATGTAAATTTTTCAGTGCCTCTTGTATATTCTTCTGCGTCTTCTGTTTCTTACAAAACAACCATCACCTCTTCCAAAAACTTCTTCTTATACAACCTCTTACATGCAACGATTACACCCTGATCCATTAGCTGTATCAGTGAAGTAGTGTTAGGAGGCAGAAAAACACACTTAATTCTCCCATCCCTGATAACTAACCTCTCAGCAGTAAGGTGAGCAGGTGCATTATTTAGCAGTAAAACAGCGTTTATTTCGTGAGAAGGAATTTTCAGCACATCTGTGATCATCGCACATCAGGAATAAAATGGTTAAAGAACTATTCACAGAAAATATCCATTGTAAACCAGGCAATTTTTGAGTGGGAATATATTACTGGTAACTGGTTCATTAAATCCTTTAAAGCATGAGGTTTTTTTGCCTTACCAACTACCATAGGCTTAAGCCGATGCAAGCCATCAACATTTGCACAAAATAAAACTTAAATTTGCTCATTTTTAGCTTACAACCAGGGGTGCTTGTTTCATGCTTATAAGCCTGGGTATTTTCAGGAATAGCACGATAAAACAGCATTATAAAGCTGTGATAAAATGAGGCCCTCATTTTTAATGAGGTCATTTAGATATTTTCTGAAAGCCTCAACTTGTTATACATCTGCACCTAAAGATTCAACAATGGTACTTTTATTAACAATGCCATAGCACTTTTGAAAATGCCACAGCCATCCATCACTGCCCTGAAATTTTAGGTCCATGCTATTCGCAAATTTCTTTAGGAGAGAAATTTTGTCTGGTAAATCTGAAGTCCGTTAAATCGAGGGCCTACTGTATTTTGTTTTTAGTTATACGAAACTTGTAGTTAATCTGGTCAACATCATTATCTGATGTATGAAGCCTCGCCACCATGCCCTGCCCATGTACTTCTCTCCATTGTTGATTTCACTCCAATTTACTCCCCTCTTAATGACATCGGCCTTTATCATGTCCTGCCACATCATTCTTGGTCTACCCCTTGGTCTTTTGTCCCTTAATTGTAAATCAAACATTCTTCTTGGCAAACTCCTCGTGGTCATCCTCTTGATATATCCAAGCCATTTCAAACGGGACCTTTCAATCCTATTCTGGAGTTTTTCAACCTGAATTCTCTCCCTAATCACACATTTCTTGATTTTTGTCTTTCCGGCTATGCTCCTCACAAATCTCATTTCTGTACCCTGTATTCTACTTTCATCCTTTTTCCTAGTTCAAGTTTCCGATACATATGTCACAATTGGTACATAATAGGTCTGATATATAGCCTTCTTACACTTCAGTGGTATGTTCCTGTTCCAGATCAGATCGCTTGTCTGCCTATAGAAATTCCTGCCCACTTGTATCCTCTACTTATTTCTTCATCTATCATTCCAGTCTTTGTAATGCTGCTTCATAGATACTTAAAAGTTTTTAACAATTTTTAGCTCTTTCCTTACCATCGTAATGTATCTGTCAGGCTCACCACTCCTCTTTAGAACCATTACTTCACTTTTCTCCTGACTGAAAACTGGTCCAGATTCATTGGCCATACTAGCCCACTTATCAGCATGCCATTGCACTTGTTCCCTGCTCTCTCCTCATATGCAGAGGTCATCTGTGAAGAGCATGACTTTTATCTGATGTTGTCCAAGTTGTTTCACCACTATACATTGTACATCATTCATGACAGCTATGTCCTGTCACCACCAGGTGACAGGACATCTCCTTCCCTCAAACCTGATGTATTTTGAAGCTCTCCAACCCCATCACTGTTCTTACCTTTCCCACTGTGTTGGTGTACATATTCTTAATTCTCTCCACAAGATGTTCCTCTATCACCAAGTTTCTCAAAACCTCCCACACTTTCTTCATGGCATCAAATGCTTTCTTTATTTAAAAAAATGCCATCCATAATTCTTTGTGTTCATAACATTTTCCATCAGTTGCCTGATGCAGAAAATTAGATCCACCGTCAATCTGCCAGGCCTAAAGCCATACTGTTCCTCGGCCATCCTATTTTCAGTCGTTCCTCTTACCTTCTGCTCTAACACTCTCTCGTACAGCTTACTCACATGTGATGTTAGTGTGATGCCTCTATAATTTGAACACTTCTTCCTGTTTCCCTTCTTGAACAATAGGATGATCAAACCTTCTTTCCAGTCCTGCGGCACCTGTCTTATCCCAGATCTTGCAGAACATTCTGTACATCCACACTATTTCTGCCTCGCCCGTAGCCTTCAGCATCTGTCTGTTTATATCATCTATACTAGCAGACTTAACTGGCTTCATATATTTCCATGCCTGCATTACATCATTCCACGTCAAGTCTGTGGTCTCTCTCCATATCTTCTCTTTCATCCCCTCTTTTATGATCAACCTACCTTTGTCCCTTTTGCTGGTTGTCCTGCACGTTCAAAATAATTCCATTTTTCTCTTATCTCTTCATCCTTGGTTATTAGGTTCTCATTCTCATCCATCAAGTATTTGCTCTGCTCACCATGTCTTCTCCTATTCCTCACCATATCATACAGCATCTTTTTATTACCATCGATATATCGTAGAGTTTCACTCCATTCTTCCAACCACACTTTTTTCTCCTTGTTAACTATCCTCTTGACCTTTCTCTTCACGGTTTCATATCTCTCTTTATTCTCATCATTTCTGTTCTGGAAGTAGGTCCTGAATGCATTATTGTTTTTCACAGCCTCTCTCATTCCACCATGGGATTTTTTTCTATCTCCTTCTATTGCTTGTCCTTCTGCATACCTGCTCTGTCAGTCTTACTATGCAGTCTTTGAATGCTTTCCATTCTGGTAGAGTAAATCATCTTATCAGAAACATAAACTGAATACCACAAGTAGGGCTCTTTCTTACTCTTTAAAATAAATTTAAACACCATTCATTTTTTTTATATCATTTGTTGATACGCCCTTTATATTTCTTAGTAGCCAACTATTTCTTTTATGAAAGTAATACTGTAAGTGGCTGAAACTAGAGGAGCGGTCAGCAACATAGATTCACCACATTATGACTGACCTACTAAAAATGCAGTCATTCACAATTAATATTGTGTTAACCGTGCAATGAGCTACTCCATTTTTATTATCTTGTAAGTATTTAGTGTACAAGATACCATTCATTTTGTATCTTGTAAGTATTTAGTTGATTTATATAATTTAATTTCCTATACAAGTTGACCCTCACTAATTTGGTTCCACTGCTTATTCGGACATAATTTCTGGAACGTAATTTCAAATTTCCTGGGTCGACGCACCAACCTGCCACCGCTGTTTTGGTGGCATTGGCTGCAGCATCAGCTGTTGGTGCGAACTCATAAACACTGGCAAGCCATTCCTACTTGTTTTTCTGCATTTATTATTATAACCTGCTCACATTTAACCCCACCCATGGTCCCAGTGCATAAAGGAAGTGTTTCTCGTGGTGTAAAGGGCAAACATCATACATTGTCCATAACAGATAAAGTTGAACTTTTGAAAAAACTCGACAGCGGTGTATGTCTTTGAGAAGTTTAACTCTGCTTAGTTGTAAATTTCAGCAATTTCTCTCAGTTCCTCTTATTTTAGTAATTTTCTTTTAGCCATTCCTTTTCAGATTTTTTTTTTTTTTTTTTTTTTTACAACACACTTGTATAAACTTGTGGAAAAACAACACACAATACGATGAATAATAATATAATTCATTAGCGCAGTGTATTCACTGCGCTAACAAACTTGTTTTTACAAAATCTCTAACGATACTGACAAACTTATTGTGACATTTGAGAGTTTATTTGATCGCAATTAGTTTTATTGCAGTGTTCGCCACGCATGCAATAAACTAATCACAAACGACCTTCATATGTGTGCCGGTAATAGCGTCACACGTATGTGGCCGACACGGCTTCTCAAGAAATAAAGTAACCTACTGGGCCACATGTGTGACACTAAAAAAGACTTTTTTTGATATTTTAAGCAAGAAAACGACAACACTGACATTACAATATTTATTTTAGAATTACTAATAAAATTATTTGCTAAATATTTTTTGGCTGCTGGGGAACTTTTTTCTTAAACTAGCTTAGCAGTCAATGTTGTTAAAGGTTGGATGAGGTGGTTAGCTGTTAGGTAAACTGTATGTGCTAATCTAACTACTGGTGATCCAGAAAACTTACTAATGTGGCACCTCACAGGTCCCAACGCTGCCAGATTAGTGATAGTCGACCTGTACTAAGATAGTGGGTCCATTACTAAGATCAGAGATGTTACAAAGGAAATCTTACCGACTCAGTCCATTCTCTTTTCAGAACTTATAAATTCAGAAGTTATACTGTGACTTCTGAATTTATATATATGTTCTGCAGAATAATTTTTATAATACTCGATAGTTTTGGTTTGCTGCACATTGACATATGCTGTCTTCAGCTGTGAGGTATGAATTTTTATACTTTTATATATTTATACTTTTAGGGTAATATTAACCCTGCAGTTATAGCACTAAAACTGAGAGGTCTAACTTGAAAATAATGAACCTATGTTAACTGTTGGTTGAAGATAAAAATCTTCAATCATCACTTAATGAAATATCTTCTGTACCTTCCTAAATATGGACTGTGCTATTACTATTCAAAAACCATTCTATTTGGTATGGGTATTAATTTTTTTTTTTGTTGTTTTCTCACAGTTATGGAATTAGAATCTTTGTTAGAGCGAGTGCTATCATGTTTATTACAACTTAATTCACAATATAGTGTGGAAACCGTGATTGTTCTGCTATGAAATATTTCTTGCATGCTTATTGTATGCTGTTTCTGTTTCCATCTAGTTTAAAATATATTTGGCCTTTAAGTCATATATTACTGTTTATGAGAATAAAAAGCACAGACCTCTCAGCCTGGTTTGTGCTTGTTAACGGGAGAGACTGCTTCTACAGGAATGGGATACACTTAAATAGAAAGGGTGCAAGAATATTTGCTGATGCTATCGAGGCAGAGTTGGGTGGGTCGGAAAACTGCTATCTTGGGGGGGATACATGGACTAATAGATTAATGGTAGCCGCTGGCAGAGATGAAAGTGATTCTTGCACTGCTTCTATTGGAATCCAATTGAGCAGCAGCCTGGAAAGCAAGGCAATGGGGCATTCCAGGACTGCTGGGAGTCATAGTGGAACAAGTAAATACAGGGGCTTTCTTAGGGAAACTAAGAGTAGAAACAAGTGCATTCACTTTCTTATTCCAATGGTGTTTTTCCTTCTGCTTGGAAATTTGCTCATATCCAGCCAGTTCCTAAAAAGGGTGACAAATCTCTCCCATCCAATTATCGTCCCATTGCAATTACTTCTACTCTTTCTAAAGTAATGGAGAAATCAATTAACCGCCAACTCTTAAACTACCTAGAAACCTTCCATCTGATCAACGATCGCCAGTATGGATTCCGTCAGTGTCGATCCACTGGTGATATTCTGGCTTATGATACCCATTTATGGACTAATTCAATGGAAAGGTTTGGTGAAACACAAGTAGTTGCTTGACATCTCAAAGGCTTTCGATCGTGTTTCGCATAAAGGTCTTCTAAACAAGCTTCCATCTTATGGTTTGCCAACTGTTTTTAGTAATTGGTTATCCAGTTTTCTCTCTGATCGCTCACTGAGGGTGATGGTAGATGGCTCTCTGTCTTCTAACTTCTCCACCAATGCTGGTGTCCCCCAAGGTTCAGTTCTTTCCCCCACTCTTTTCCTCTTGTATATCAATGACCTTCTTCCATTGACTGGAAATCCTATCCATAGTTTTGCCGATGATAGCACATTGCATTCAACTTTCCATTTTCAGAAACCTTGTCCTGCTCAATCAGCTTCAACATCTCGAAAATCTGCTACCAATTCCTTAAATGCCGATCTTCAGGTAATTCTCCAGTGGGGCAAACACAACTTAGTTGATTTCAACCCTTCTAAAACTCAGTCTTGTCTATATCTCGCAAAAGGATTCTTCTGCTCCTATGCTTATCTTTAGTGACACTCCGATTTCTAGGCAAAATGATATATCTCTTTTGGGGATTACCCTGACTTCTAATCTCTCTTGGCACAAGCACATTACAAATATTGCTTCCTCTGCATCTAAAAAACTTGGTTTTCTCTTTCGCTCTCGGCGTTACTTTTCTTCCAAACAGCTGCTCACTCTGTATAAATCACAAATCCGCCCTGCCATGGAATATTGTTCCCACATCTGGGGTGGTGCCCCCAAAACCTCTCTCAGGGTTCTTGATTCTATTCAGAAGAGGGCAGTTAGGTTAATTAATGATTCATTTCTAACAGAGCCTCTCCACTCGCTTTCTCATAGACGCACTGTTTCTGCTGCATGCCTCTTCTACAGATACTTCCATGGGCACAGTTCTTCTGAATTGGCTTCTATAATTCCCACTCTCTCTTTCAAAACAGTCCGAACACGTGCCGCCACCAGCTAACGTCCATTTACTGTCCAACTTCAAACCCACAGAACCAACTTTTCATCTTCCTCATTTATTCATTCAACTGCCGTTTTCTGGAACAACCTTCCATCATACGTGTATTTCCTGAAAATTACAATCTACAGAAGTTCAAGTCCAATGTCAACAAATATCTTCTTTCGTCTTCTCAACTTCCAACCCAGCACGGTACTAAGTACTATAGGTTCTAATACCTCTCGTGTTTGGGGTTCACATAAAAAAAAAAAAAAAAAAATACTTGCGTGTACACCAATGCTAGGAGTATAGTTAATAATTTCGATCAGCTTGAAGTGCTAGTGAAGACATCAAAACCAGATATTGTTGGAATATCGGGGATGTGGTGTTACACAGACATAAGCAGTGCAGAATTGGAATTTGGGGAGTACAATGTGTACAGAAAGGATAGACAGGACAGGAAGGGAGGATGGGATATGCTTTTAGTTAAGAAACACACAAAATCTAAGGAAGTGCATCCAATTGATGTTGGTGGACAATGCAATGTTGAGTCTGTTTGGTGTGACATAAGCACTGAGAAAGGAAAAATGAGAGTAGATGTGTGGTATAGGCCTAATGAATCTGATGAGTATAATGAGCAATTGTTCAGAGAAATAGAGTGGGCCAGTAAATCAGTGTCTTATAATGGGGGACTTTAATTTCCCAGAGATTGACTGGAATTTGTTGTTTGGTCACTCACACACTTAGCAAGGCTTTTGTGAATTTATTGGATGATTGTTTTTTACAGCAGCATGTTCGGGAGGCAACTAGAGGGAGTAATATTCTTGATCTGATTACCAGTAGTGATTCTTCATACATTAAGAATCTCCAGATAAAGGAATCACTAGGTGGCAGTGATCACAGTGTGCTGAAGTGGGATTTACTCAAAGAGCTAACTACCATCAAGGGTTAAGGGAAAGGGTTTTTGCTTTTGTAAAGGTGACTTCGGTGGTCTGAGACAGTATTTAAATTCTATATGATGGGACCAACTAATGATGTTACCAACAGCAAATTCAAAATGGGAAGCATTCAAAGAATTAATCTTGGAAACGCATGGGATACATATAAAATAACAGGCGACACAAGAAGCCTATGATAGATATAAAGCTGATCTGTAACCAAGTCACAAAGGAGATTAGGCAGGCAAAGGCAGATTACGAGAAATCTTTTGCAAGAAAAACGGCAAATAGTTCTTTACTTATGTAAACTCTAGAAGGAAGTGGATGAATTAGATTGGTCCACCTGATATTGATTGTTGAACTGTTGATGATCCTGCTCAGGTAGCTAACAAACTAAATGAATATTTTGCATTTACATTCACACATGAGGAGTTATTCGGAAAGGGGAATGCCAGAGGTGTATTAAACTCTGGCAGTAATCTAGATAATCTTGTAATAACTGAGAGGAAAGTGGAGGAGAAACTGTTGAAGATAAACATAAGAAAGGCACCTGGGGTGGATGGAATCTATCCAGTTATATTAAAGAAGGTGGCAAAGTGGACTGGAGCAAACCCATGGACTGGAGATGTGCAAATGTGACCCCAATCCACAAAGGATGATCAAAGGGGGAGACAGCTAATTACAGACCTTTTTAAGCACTTGCTATTAAATTTTAGTCACACCTGTTAGTATAACTTCTGTTCCAGGGAAATTAATGGAGACACCGGTTAAAGAAGCATTGCAGGATCATCTAGACAAGACTTCCGTTATAGCTCGGACACAGCATGGGTGTGTTAAGGGGAAGTCTTGTCTTACCAATTTAATTGTATACTAGATGTAGTCTTGTATCGGCTTTAATTTTGACTTGGCGCATTATGGCCTTGTTGCCAATGCTCCATTAAACACTCAACCAACCAACCAACTGTGATGTAGTCACAAAGGAACTGGATGCAAAGAATAACTTTGATATCATATATTTGGATCTTAGAAAGGCCTTCGATACTGTTGCACATGGAAGACTGCTGCACAAATTGGAGCAGTGTGGCATTGGAGGCAAATTGCTGCTATGGATAAAGGGATGGTTGAGTGGGTGAAGTCAGAGAGTGGTAATCAATGGACACTGCTCTTCGTGGACTAATGTTATTAGTGCAGTCCCTCAGGGTTTAGTGTTGGGTCCATTGTTTTCTGTATTTATAAATGACATTGATGATGGTATATCAGGCTTAATGTTCAAGTTTGCAGATGACATGAAGGTTGGCAGAGTTGATAATGACACTAATGACAGTACGCTGCTGCAGCAGGATCTAGAAAAGTTGAGCAGATGGGCTGAGAGGTGGCAAATGAAGTTTAACATTGACAAATGTAAAGTACTACATATGGGAAGCAGTAATCCCAGAGTAAAGTATCAACTCTGTGGTACTACACTGACAGTGATAGAGAATGAAAAGGACCTGGGGGTAATTGTGCAGACAGATGTGAAGTTTTCTGAGCAGTGCAGATGGTCTGCAAGAGTAGTTCATTGTGTCTTGTCAATGATATACAGGAATTTTTCTATCAGGGATAAGGAGGTGATCATCCCCTTGTATAAGGCAATGTTCAGGCCACAAGTTGAGTACTGTATACAGGTCTGGAGGCCTCAGTTTAAGAAGGATGTAGAGCTTTTGGAACGAGTACAGAGAAGGGCAACAAGATTAGTGAATGGAATAAAGGGTTGCTCTTATGAAGAAAGACTTAAGTTTTGCAATTTACAGTGTTTAGAGACTTGGCACCTGTGAAGTGATCTGATTGAGGTGTATAAAGCCTTGAATCGTTTGAGCATGCCCAATGCTGAGGGATTCTTCCTCTTGCTCAGAATAATCACCTGAGGGCATAAATTCAGATTGAGCAAAGAGTTGTAGGATAGATGTGCAGAAGTTTGCCTTTAGCCAGCAGGTAGTTGATTGGTGGAACAAACTTAGATCTTTTGTCGTGGAAGTTGATAGCCTAAATAAATTGAAGGCTGAGCTGAACAGGTATTTGGAATGAACGGAGAGGTGAAATCAGAGCGTTTTTTTTATTTTTTTGGCTGATGCTGCATAACTTGCTTTCTTGCATCGTATGCCTCTATTAAAGCTAATGAAAAATAATATGAAAACATGAGTTACTCTCATCTAGAGGGAAGTCATGCAAAAGTTTTTATAACTAATCTTTTTTCTGTTAATGTATTTCATCGCATTTGTTTTAGCAATTTCTGTTCTGAAGGCTGGCTCTTGCTCTGTGTTAAGTTATACTATGTTCCCTTCTCTCCTTTAATAGTTATTTTTTGTGATTAAAGATTTTTGAATAAACTGTTCAGTCAGTATATTGAGTACATATTTTAGAATGGCAAGACTAGAGGAAATATGGTAATGCAAATATTGTATTTTTCAATACAATATTGTATTGCAAAATATATCATGCATGTTGTTTCTTTTTCTTTCCATTGAGCTTGGAATATGTATAGTCTTGAAGTCATATTTTATTACTCATACGTAAAATAATATGAAAAGACATTATTTTCTCTTGGGGAAGGTGATTTTGTTGCCATGGCAGCACCTGTAGTAGTAACAAAATTTGGTATTTAAAAATATTATAGACACTTTGTCACTGTTACTTATAAATTAATACAACACAATACAGATGGAATGTCCGACAGCTAGTTAAATATAAAATATGTTTATAAGTATATATATGTGATATTTGTATAAAATAGTTTCAAATAAGCAATGACAAAAAGTATAATTCACAGTGATCAGTTTTATCTGCATGCAATAGTTTTTTCATGTACTATGAAAACGAAAACGGTTTTCATAGGGTGTGAGCTTTTTATTAGCATTAGTAGAGGTATATGATGCAAGAAGGCAAGCTTATATGGCATCACCCAGAAAATAAAAAAAAAAGACCCTTCCCATTTTGCCCATTCATTTGCTAGACAAATGTTTGTCCAGTTCTGCCTTGAATTTATTTAAGCTATCAACTTCTACAACAACAGATGGAAATTTGTTTCAGCAATCAACCATCTGCTGGCTAAAGTAAAACTTCTGCACATCTGTTCAACAACTGTCTTTACTCAATTTGAATTTATGTCCCCTCAGGCGATTAATCTGAGCAAGAGTAAGAATCCCATCAGCATCGAGCTTGCTCAAACCATTCAAGGCCTTATACACCTCAATCAGATCACCTCGCAGGTGTCTAGTCTCCAGACACTAATTTGCAAAACTTAAGTCTTTCTTTGTAAGAGCAGCCCTTTGTTCCATTCACTAACCTTGTTGCCCTTCTCTGCATTCGCTGCAGCAGTTCTACATCCTTCCTAAAATGAGGCCTCCAGACCTGTATACAGTACTCAAGGTGTGGTCTAACCATTGCCTTACACAAGGAGATAATCACCTTCTTATCCCTGCTAGGAAAATTCCTGTATATCATTGACAAGACACCATGAGCTACTTTTGCTGATCATCTGCACTGCTCAGAAAACTTCATATCTGACTTCACAATTACCTCCAGTTCCTTTTCATTCTCTACCACCCTGAGTGTAGTACCATACAGTTAATACGTTACTCTTGGGTTACTCCTACCCATATGTTGTACTATACATTTGTCAATGTTAAACTTCAGTTGCCACCTCTCAGGCCATCTGCTCAATATTTCTAGATCCTGTTGCCGTAGCACACTGTCATTAGTGTCATTAACAACCATGCCAACCTCCATATCATCTGCAAACGTAGACATTAAGTCTGATGTACCATACTATTATTAATAAATAAAGAAAACAACAATGGACCCAACACTGAACCCTGGGGACTCCACTAATGACATTAGTTCACAAAGAGCTGTGTCCATTGATTACCACTCTCTGTCTTCACCAAATCAACCATACTTTTATTCATTGCAGCAACTTTCCCTTAATGCCATTGTTTCTGTTCTTCTCGGTTTCATTACCATTTTAAATCTTCTTATTAGCAATAGTAGAGGCATATGATGCAAGAAAGCAAGCTTATGCAGCATCAGCAAAAAAAAAAAAAAAAACCCCTCCCATTTCATCCCTCCATTTCTTCCAAATGCCTGTCCAGCTCATACTTAAATTTAGCATTAGCATTAGTAGAGGCATATGATGCAAGAAAGCAAGCTTATGCAGCATCAGCCAAAATAAAAACAAAAAAAAAAAAAAAAAACCACATCCACTTCATCCCTCCGTTCGTTCGAAATACCTGTCCAGCTGAGTCTTAAATTTATTTAGGCTATCAACTTCCACGACAAGGGATGGAAGTCTGTTCCACCAACCAACTACCTGCTGGCTAAAGAAAAGTTTCCGCACGTCTGTCCTACATCTGTCTTTCCTCAGTTTGAATTTATACCCTGTGAGGTGATTATTCTGAGCAAGAGGAAGAATCCCATGAGCATTGGGCATGCTCAACCAATTCAAGGCTTTATACACCTCTATCAGATTACCTCGCTGCTGCCTAGTCTCCAGACACTGTAATTTGCAAAACTTAAGCCTTTCTTCATAAGAGCACCCCTTTGTTCCATTCACTAATCTTGTTGCTCTGCTCTGTTCTTGTCCCAGCAGGTCTACATCCTTCTTGAAATGAGGCCTCCAGATCTGTAACAGTACTCTAAGGGTGGCCTGACCATTGTTATACAAGGGAATAATTGCCTCCTTATCCCTGCTAGAAAAATTCCTGTATTTCATTGACAAGACACCATGAACTACTCTTGTAGCCCGTCTGCACTGCTCAGAGAACTTCATATCTACCTGCACAATTACCCTCAGGTCCTTTTCATTCTCTACCACTGTCAGTGTAGTACCACAGAGTTGATACGTTGCTGTGGGGTGGGGTGGCTGTTTCCCATATGTAGTACTTTACATTTGTCAATGTTAAACTTCATTTGCCACCTCTCAGCCCATCTGCTCAACATTTTCAGATCCTGTTGCAGCAGCATAGTGTCAGTAGTGTCCTTGACAACCCTGCCAACCTTTGTATCGTCTGCAAACTTAGACATTAAGCTTGATATAACATCGGCAATATCATTTATAAATACAGAAAACAATAATGGACCAAAAACTGAACCCTGAGGGACTCCACTAATAACATTAGTCCATGATGAGCAGTGTCCATTGATTACCACTCTCTGTCTTCTCCCTCTCAACCACCCCTTTATCCATAGCAGCAATTTGCCTCCATTGCCACACTGCTCCAAATTGTGCAGCAGTCTTCCATGTGCAACAGTATCAAAAGCCTTTCTAAGATCCAAGTATATAATATCAAAGTTATTCCCTGCATCCAGTTCTTTTGTGATTGCATCATAGTATCCAATCAAATTGGTCAGGCAAAACTTCCCCTTAACAAAACCATGCTCTGTGTCCTCCGAGCTATAACTGAAGTCTTGTCTTGATGATTCTGCAGTGCTTCTTTAACCAGTGCCTCCATTAATTTTCCTGGGACAGAAGTTAAACTCACAGGTCTATAATTACTTGTGTCAACCTTTGATCCTCCTTTTTGAATTGGGGTAACATTTGCACAACTTCAGTCTGTGGGTACCTCCCCAGAGTCCAAATTTATTTAGGCTGTTAGCTTCCACAACAAAAGATGGAAGCCTGTTCAACTAATCAACTACCCGTTGGCTAAAGACAAATTTCCGCACATCTATTCTACAACTGTCTTTCCTCAATTTGAAACTGTGCCCCTTCAGGTTCTTAGTCTGAGCAAGACTAAAAATCCCATCAGCAATTAGCTTTCTCAACCCATTCAAGGCCTTATACACCTCAATCAGATCACCTCGCAGGTGCCTACTCTCCAGCTGCTGCAATTTGCAGAACTTAAGCCTTTCTTGGTAAGAGCACCCCTTTGTTCCCCTCACCAATCTTGTTGCCCTTCTTTGTTCTCGTTCTAGCAACTCTACATCCATTCTAGAATGAGGCTTCCAGACCTGTACACAGTACTCTAGGTGTGGCCTGACCATTTCCTTGTATAACGGGATTACCACCTCCCTATCCCTGCTAGCAAAATTCCTATATATCATTGACAAGACTCCATGACCTGCCCTGGCACCCGTCTGCACTGCTCAGCGAACTTCATATTTGGCTGCACAATTACCCCCAGCTCTTTTTCACTTTCCACTTCTCTGAGTGTGTAGTACCACAGAGTTGATACTTTACTCTGGGATTACTGCTTCCCATATGCAATACTTTACATTTTTTAATGTTAAACTTCATTTGCCACCTCTCAGCCCATCTGCTCAACTTTTGTAGATCCTGTTGCAGCAGCGTACTGTCATTAGTGTCATTATCAACCCTGCCGACCTTCGTATCATCTGCAAACTTGAACATTTAAACCTGATATACCTTCATCAATATCATTGATAAATATACAAAACTTCATCAATATCATTGATAAATATACAAAACAACAATGGGCTCAAAACCGAACCCTGGGGAACTCCACTAACAACATTTGTCCACGAAGAGCAGTGTCCATTGGTTACCACTCTGTTGTCTCCTACTCAACCATCCCTTTATCCATTGTAGCAGTTTACCCTTGATGCCATGCCTTTCCAATATGTACATCAGTCTTCCATGTGCAACAGTATCAAAAGCTTTCCTGAAATCCAAGTATATGATATCAAAATTATTTTTGGCATTCAGTTCCTTTGTGACCACATCATAGTAAGCAATCAAATTGGTCAGACAAGACCTCCCTTTGACAAACCCATGCTGTGTCTTAACTATTACTGCAGTCTTGTCTAGATGATCTTATCCCGGTGTTCGCTTAAATCATGTCAGTGAAATTATCCTTATGGGGATGAAATCCTTTGTTACATTCCACATAAATTTTCATCCCTTATCTAAACCATGGTTTTTCAATAAACGTGTTGCTCAAGATAAGAAGGTAGCATATTTTAATTGGCTTGGATCCAAATCTCCAGCTTTATTTTTCTGCCTGTACTAATGATTGCAATAATTCTAATACCATTATTAATTACTCCAAGCTCAATTTTGAACAAGCTGTAAGTAGAAAAGTTGCTTATTATCCAAATCTTAGTTGAGCCTTCTGGTGTCAGGCCAAAGCAGTTGGCTAAAACTTATGTCCATATATACTTTCACCACTATTACAACCTGATGGTTTTTTTGCATCCTCAGCTAAAGATAAAGCTTATTTAAGAGTACACGCAACTCTCAGTTTACTAACATCACAATTCATTTAAAATTTCTTTAAAAGTCGCCAATAGATAGAGTTCCTTATAAAACGAAATGCCGAACGTATAGTGTACATAATTGTAAGATTTAAATAAATAAACTTTTTAAAAATGTATTTATTACAATAATTATCAGAAAATTATTACATGATAATTATACAGAACTGTTCTTGGTTAATAAAACTAATCTAGCCAGTAAAAAAATGGTTTACATGCCATGCCGCATAGAATGTTTTCTTGTGGGAAAGAAATCAGTGATTCCCCGATTATAATATAATAGGATCATCACTTGCTTTGCCTAGGTTATCTTAGTTGGTCAACCAGTGGTTCACTTAGGGTCTTGGAAAGGGAAGCTTTCTCATCCCTTTCTCTTCCAATCGCAAAGATACCTGAAACGGATAATAGCAGCACTGCGAACACACAGCAAAAAAATGTATCTGACAGATCTTTCGCATTGCGCAACAATAAACGTGGTCAGTTGTTTTATAGACACTGTTTGTTAGAGACGCATCTAAATTCTGAAGTAACAGAAGATATTCCACAGCCTCCCAGAACATTTACAAGGTAGAAAATGGCTGCAGCTTTTAAATCAATTTCTGAGGGGTTGGCAATCTTTGAAGAAGATGGAAATATGGAAAGAATTGCAAAAGTGAAAAGAGGCATTTATGACTGTCTAGCATGCTACAGGGAGATTTTTGAATAAAAAAAGAAACTAACTGTGCAATCTTCTATAAAAACATATTTTAAAAAAGTGGAAAACCCAGCTGTTTCTTCATTATCAGATGCCCTTCCATCTACCTCATCTGCATCTAGTGTCATTTATGTACAAAATATTGAACTCTGAAGATATTGATGAGTAAAAGTTGAATACATATGTATATACAGTACATGTTAGTACTAATTTTCTTTATTTCTATTTTGTAACTCTTTGTTTTTAAATAAAATTAACAATTACGATATCTTGTTTTTTTATTCCTTTCTTATTTTATTTTATGTTACTTATTGTGTATGATAAACCATAATGCATACATATATTATAATAAAACATATTGTATAGACCATTCGATGTTTAGAACATGGTTTTAATGCTTTAAAATGGCTGCTAACATATATGATATGTATCATAAAAGCTCAGGAATGCAAGATACGCATAACGAGCAAAACATACAACAAACAGCGTCTTGGAACGGAACTCGTTCGTAAATAAACCTAGAGTTGCCTGTATCCTACTTTTCTTCTAACTCTTGTATCAATGTTATCTGGTAAATTGTGTCCACCAAACCAACTCCAGTGTTTCTCACAGTCTTCCAAAATAAAGATGTTAGAATTCTTGATGCTAAGAAAGTTCATGTCCTGATGGCATTTCTCTGCTTGTCTTTTCCTTTTGCTTAG
Organism: Mastigoproctus giganteus; assembly: GCF_048544385.1. Taxonomy (NCBI): domain Eukaryota; kingdom Metazoa; phylum Arthropoda; class Arachnida; order Uropygi; family Thelyphonidae; genus Mastigoproctus; species Mastigoproctus giganteus. The sequence continues at coordinate 145,068,300 of NC_143577.1, forward strand.
AAATTTGCTCATATCCAGTCATTTCCTTAAATAAAATAAAATTAAAAAAAGTGACGAATCTTTCCCATCCAATTATCATCCCATTATAGTCACCCTCTGCTCTTTCCAAATTAATGGAGAAATCCATCAATTGCCAACTCTTAAACTGTCTGAAAACCATTCATCTGCTCAAGGATTGCCAACATAGATTCTATCAGTGCTAGTGCAATATATTGACTTATTTGTCTTTGGACAAATTTGATGGAAAAGTTTGGGGGAAAGTTAAGCGGTTGCTTTTGACATTGTTACGGCTTTGACCATGTTTGGCCTAAAGGTCTTCTAAAAAAAAAAAAAAAAAAAAAAAAAAACTCCCATACTCTTTTCCTCTTGTTTATTAATAACCTTCTTCCAGTGACTGGAAATACCATCCATTGTTTTGCTGATAATATTAGTAGTTAGTGGCATGTGATGCTGTTTGTTTGTTGTTGTTTGTTATTTGGTTTTTAGGAGCATTAGCAACTAAGGCCATATTGCTCCAGGATATGCGGTGGTCATTCTCTGACCATTCCGCATCCTCCGTATTTGGTGGTGATGGGCTCGAACCCCGGTCTAATCAAGAAGCGTGTGCTGCGCACTGCTGCTCCTTCCCACCTGGCTACGGAAGCACCTAGGCATGTGATGCAAGAAAGCAAGTGTATGAGCTTATGCAGCATCAGCCAAACAAAAAAAAAAAAAAAATCACACCATTCTCTCCAAATGCCTGTCCAGTTCCTCCTTAAATTTATTTAATCTATTAACTTCCACAGTGACAGATGAAAGTTTGTTCCAGCAATTAACCACCCGGCTCACTAAAGGCAAATTTCCGCACATCTATTCTACATCTGTCTTTTCTTAATTTGAATTATATGCCCCCTTAGGTTCGTAATTTGAACAAGTGGAAGGATACCATCAGAATTCGGCATGCTCAACCCATTCAAGGCCTTATACACCTCAATCAGATCACTGCACAGGAGCCTAGTCTCCAGCCACTGCAATTTGCAGAACTTAACCCTCTCTTGGTAAGAGGATCCCTTCATTCCCCTAACCAATCTTGTTGCCCTTCTCTGTACATGCTCAAGCAAATCTACATCCTTCCTAAAATGAGGCCTCCAGACCTGTACGCAGTACTCAAGGCACAGCCTGACCATTGCTTTATACAGAGGGACAATCACCTCCTACTCCCTGCTAGCAAAATTCCTATATATCATTGACAAAACCCCATGACCTGCCCTGGCAGCCTGTCTGCATTGCTCAGAAAACTTCATATCTGACTGCACAATTACTCCCAGGTGTTTTTTGTTTTCTACCACCTTAAGTGTAGTACCACACAGTTTGTACGTTTCATCTAACTGTTGGTTGTATAAGTACTTAGGTACTAACTACTTTTGTGTTTGGAGGTTTTTTTTTCTGTCTAATTAGAACACAACTGTGGCCCTGGCACACATTTTTAGATGCATTTTCTAATGTTTACCATATGCACTAGCTTGCATAGTATATTAACATGAATGGGTTATGAAAATGGATGATAGACAAATAGATTTAAACAAAACAAATGAAGAACAATAATAATTTAAATAAAATACAACCAAAAGCTGAAAAAAAAAAAAACTTTACATGTTATATTAATTGTATTGGAAAGGTGCCCTGCTTTGGTACTAGAGCAACAGCATCACAGTACCTTGGTTAATCCAACCTTGGTGGTAAGTTATAATTTGTTAAATAGTTAGCAAGTTCCATATTTTTAATTTCAAAACCTATTTAAAAAAATCATCATTGGTTTTTCATGATTGGTTGTATTAAAACAAGCAGCTGAAAACATCTAGTTAAAAATAGTTTAATTGATAGAATCCTCATTTACAGAATGCAAAGAGGGCATTGAAATTTTTATATTTTTGTCACTGCCAGGTAACTGTTTGAAAAAAGTTCATATGTGGTCATTGATCACTCATTTTCAGTAAAATAAACAAGGAGAATATTCACGAAAATACAGAATCCAGTGGATCCCAGCAATTTTGACAACTGCGTACTGCCTAGGATGCAACAATTTTTGGTACAGATTCGGGTATATTTCATAAGGACAATGAAATATACAATATAAAAATACAATGAAATGAAAAGGAACAGAAGTTAGTTTAACTTCTGTTCCGGGTAAAATAATGGAGTCACTGGTTAAAGATGCATTGCAGGATCATCTAGACAAGACTGAAGCAGTAATTCAGACACAGCATGGGTTTGTTAAGGGAAAGTCTTGTCTGACAAATTTGATTGGTTATGATGATGTGGTTACAAAGGAACTGGATGCAAAAAATAATTTTGATATCATATATTTGGATTTCAGGAAAGCTTTTGACACTGTTGCGCATGGAAGACTATTGTACAAATTGGAGCATAATGGTATTAAGGGCAAGTTGCTACAATGCATAAAAGGATGGTTAAGTGGGAGAAGACAGAGGGTGGTAATCAATGGGTGCTGCTCTTCGTGGACTAATGTTATTAGTCCCACAGGGTTCGGTGTTGGGTCCACAACTGTTGTTTTGTATATTTATCAATGACATTGATGAAGGTATATCAGGCTTAGTGTCGAAGTTTGCAGATGATACAAAGGTTGGCAGGGTTGCTAATGATAGTAATGGCAGTGTGCTACTGCAACAGGATCTAGATAATTTGGGCAGATGGGCTAAGAAGTGGCAACTGAAGTTTAACCTTGACAAATGCAAAGTACTGCATATGGGTAGAAGTAACCCGAGAGAAAAGTACTAACTGTGTGTTACTACACTTAAGGTGGTAGAAAATGAAAAAGACATGGGAGTAATTGTGCAGTCAGATATGAAGTTTTCTGAACAATGCAGACAGGTTGCCAGGGCAGGTCATGGGTTTTTGTCAATGATATATAGGAATTTTGCTAGCAGTGAAAAGGAGGTGATTGTTCCTTTGTATAAGGCAATGGTCAGGCTGCGCCTTGAGTACTGCATACAGGTCTGGAGGCCTCATTTTAGGAAGGATGCTTGAGCGTGTACAGAGAAGGACAACAAGATTGGTGAGGGGAATGAAGGGATCCTCTTACCAAGAGAAGCTAAAGTTCTGCAAATTGCAGTGGCTGGAGATTAGGCACCTGTGCGGTGATCTGATTGAGATGTATAAGGCCTTGAATGGGTTGAGCACGCTGAATTCTGATGGCATCCTTCCACTTGTTCAGATTACGATCCTAAGGTGGCATAAATTCAAATTAAGAAAGGACAGATGTAGAATAGATGTGCGGAAATTTGCCTTTAGCCAGCGGGTGGTTAATTGCTGGAACATACTTCCATCTGTCGTTGTGGAAGTCGATAGGTTGAATAAATTTAAGGAGGAACTGTACAGGCATTTGGAGGGAATGTGTGATTTTTTTTTTTCTTTTCTTTTGGCTGATTCTGCATAAGCTCATATACTTGCTTTCTTGCATCACATGCCACTTCTACTACTGCCATACCAAAAAATGAATAGAGAAATGATTCTTAATTACAACATTCTAACTTTATTGCTAAGCTGGAAACTCAAAATCAATTGAATCTCTGTTTCAAAAACACTTTACTCCTAGATTACTGCTGCTAGGAATTAGTATTGGCACTTTTGTCTCACCTAAAACATTTACAATCCAACACTTATTTACTTTGGGTGAAAAAGTAAATTAAAAGTTATCAAAAATAAGAACTCCTAACTTAATTTTAGACTTTAACTCATTGCTACTTGGCTTTTAAATATAGCCAAGAAAGTGTGGTAGGAGGTTTATAAGCACATTATAGTGAATCTGTGCAAAACAAGCTTACGTTTGAGCAGGATTCATGTGCATATTATTGTTATTGATTGGCATAATTATTATAATTGCTGTATGCTAAGAATGGCTATTTTTTTTTTTTCATTTAATTTGTTTTGCATATATCAACAATTAGGTGTGTATAGTAAAATTAAGACTTTTTTTCACTTTCACTGAATTTGAGAACATATATAATCATTTTGATTATTTTCCAGTTGTATGAAATGGACAGGATTCTTCCAAATAGTGTACCATTTACAGTCTTTGATCCAAGCTATCAAAAAGAGATAGATGGTTTTAAAAACAGGCCGACATTCTGCATTGATAAAATTGAACAGAATCATCTCATAAGACACTTAATGGAAAATAACTGTGTTTCGTGTGCTTCTGAGAAAATTGTTCCATGAATTGTAAGTGATATTTATTTTATATGTATTATGAATATATTTTGAAAAACATTAGTTTTTTCTTTTTTTTATTCGTGTAATATAACTCAGTTAATAGCATTGCTTTAAAAATATCTTTTAAAATAATATGGTATTTATTGCAATTGTTTTAATACCTTGAGTTATGAATCAGTATTCAGATTTTTTTATTTTAAAGGTAAGTCTAGTTTATCAGTTTTCTTGGTTTTAATTGAAAGATCTGTGAATGTAAAGTAGACTGGACAAACATGAGGAGAAGAATTAAAAGATCCCGCCATCTAACCAAAACTGGCCACAGGAGCTTTTCCAATATCTTTAAAAATCAAAAGGCATTTGAAATAAACTGCCTATCCAAAGAGTATCAAGACACCTATTTTCATAGTACATTGGATCTTCACCGATAAACAAGTGACCAGTATGTAGTGAACTGCACAAGTTACTTTCTAGTCTTGGCATGCATTGAGAGAGATGTTATTTTCAGATATATTGTTGGCGTGTTAATTTGTGTGATTGTTGACAGCTTACACCATCCAAATTCAACTGTCATTGATGCTCTCACAAAATTGAAATCTGATGGCACAGCCACCACTCAGTGCTGCACAGGAAAACCATCAAAGCTCTATTCCTTATGACCAGAGGGTACTCAGAAAGGTAGTATGGTAATCCTGTCAGGTATCAACAGGCACTGATGTGCCTACTAATGAGTCTAGGAAAATTGATCGCCAGCAATTTACCACCGCATCAGTTTATTGCATAAACAATTTACCGCCGCGTCAGTTTATCGCATTTTACCGTCTAGAAGCAATGAGATGTGTTTGGTCAAATCATAAAAAGTTATTTTTTATTTAAGTTTCTGCCTTAAGCTATAGCTATAATTAGCATATTTTTGGAATTCTATGAACTGTGAGGGAATAGTACTGAAATAAAAAAAAAAAAAAAAAAAACACTTGTATGGAAATATGTAATTTAATAGGTAGATTATGTATTTTAATAGTTACATGTATCACAGAAATAGTCAAAAAATCCATTATTTGAACAATATAACAATTGGTTAATTTTAAACTAAACTAATTATAACATTAGGTATGTCATAGTACACTGCAAAAATTCAAAATGAATGTTTATGCAATCTTCAGAATCAGTCACGTTGGGATAATTAATTACTAAGAAACTGTAATATTTACAACACAGTATGTAAATTATTAATAAGATATATTATGCGCTATACCTCTTAGACAATCAACAATATCACCCCGTTCATCGTATGTGCTAACAAGCCTTTTAATTCGTAAATCACAATCGCGATACTTTTTTTTGTCGCCCAGATACTTCCACTTAAGTTAAAGGAATTAAGTAGGTACCTACCTAATTCCAATTTTGGAAAATAACAGGCAATTAAATTAAAGCACCTGCAATGGTATGTATTTCTAGGAAATGTATACCTAGCATATAACTTCCATTTTTAACTGCACTTAATTCTTATAGTGCCTATAGAAAAGCCATATTTTCAATTTAAAATGACCAATAAATTTATATAAATTATATGTATTGCCTAGCGATGAAATATGCTAGCGATCATTTGTAGGCTATTAATTGTTTATAAACTTAAATTTTCTTAAACTTTCGGCGATAAACTTTCCTCGACTAAGTCTAGGAAAGTTTATCGCCTGCAAGTCACCGCCAGTAATTAATTGCTAGCAGTTTACCGCCGCGTCAGTTTATCACATAAACAGTTTATAGCCTACAAATATTGCCAGGTGATACATATAATTTATATAAATTTATTTTTAACTTAAGTAGCATGTTTTAGGGAAGTGGGGGTTGGGCGTGCCAATTAGGGAGGTACTTATAGTGGGCATTTGTTTCATAAAGACAGGCAAAATGAAACCAAATGTGCCGCTCGAGTTACTACGGTAAATAACACCATTGTTAAAACATGGAAGGAGCACAATCATTGTGGAGACGCAGCAGGAGTTGAGGCAGCACAACTTCTTGATACCATTCGAACCTATACAGAAACAACAAATAATAGGCCTCATAGTATTCTTTCAAATGTTTTGAGAATCTGTAGCCAAGCAGCAGCCCCTAAGCTTCCAAATGTAGATACAATGAAACGAACAATCCGAAATATAAGAAATCGAAATTTTGATGGCCCAGTTCTTCCAATGCATCGTAGAGACAATTTTTACAGAAGAATATAAAACATGCAATGGAGAATTGTTTCTACAATTTGATTCTGGACCCGAGGACAATCGTATGTTAATTTTCAGTATGAAAAGAAATTTGCAGTTGTTAGCGCGAAGTGAACACTGGTATGCCAATGGGACTTTCAAAACTGTTCCCTTACTTTTTTATCAGCTGTATGCGATACATGGATTCGAGGACAAAATATCGCTTCTATTAGTTTATGCATTATTGCCTAACAAGTCTGAGGAAACGTATGTATCTCTACTACAGCAGCTGAAAGTATTGGAACCGGCTATGTCCCCGCAATCAATAACTATAGATTTTGAGACGGCGATGATCAGTGCTTGCAGAAGAGTTTTCCTGGCGCTTCGCAACGGGGTTGTTTTTTCCACTTTTCACAATGTATTTTTCGTTCCATTCAGAATAATGGATTGAAACAACATTATGAAACTGATGCTAATTTTGCTTTAAATATGTGAATTTTGGCAGCAATTGCATTTGTGCCCACTCCAATTGTGACTGTCTTTTTTGAACAATTGTGTGAAAATGGTGTTTTTCCTCCAGAATCGCAAGAAGTTGTTGATTATTTTGAGGATACATGGATTGGATGCCCAACCAGAAGACATCTTCGTCGACCGCCAAAGTATTCCCATGAAATGTGGAACATACGCCAGCTTGTTCTAGAAGGATTACCGAGAACGAATAATTCTGTTGAAGGGTGGCATAGAGGATTTGAGGAACAAGTTGCTGCTTATCATCCCAACATTTGGAAATTTATCGATGGCATTAAAAAAGAACAAAGTATTAATGAAATGTGCATTGAAGAATATTTAAGTGGAAGTGATACGGGCAACAAAAAAAAGAAGTATCACGATTGTGATTTATGAATTAAAAGGCTTGTTAGTGCATACGATGAATGGGGTGATATTGTTGATTGTCTAGGAGGTATAGCGCATAATATTTCTTATTAATAATTTACATACTGTGTTGTAAATATTAGTTTCTTAGTAATTAATTATCCCAACTTGACTGATTCTGAAGATTGCATAAACATTCATTTTGAATTTTTGCAGTGTACTATGACATACCTAATGTTATAATTAGTTTAGTTTAAAATTAATCAATTGTTATATTGTTCAAATAATGGATTTTTTGACTATTTTTGTGATACATGTAACTATTAAATTACATATTTCCATACATGTTTTTTTTTATTTCCGTACTCTTCCCTAACAGTTCATAGAATTCCAAAAATATGCTAATCATAGCTTAAGGCAGAAACTTAAATAAAAAATAACTTTTTATGATTTGACTAAACACATCTCATTGCTTCTAGACGGTAAAACACGATAAACTGATGCGGCGGTAAATTGCTGGTGATCAATTTTCCGGACTCCCCTACTAATACACCACATATGCTCCATAGCCTCAATTTTTCTGGGAGAGTGGTAAAGAATGAGCTAAACATCACCAACTGAAATCAATGGTCTCACCTTTCGTGGTACAACAAATGCTGTAATTGTTCCATGGAGCTTTGGAAATTGGCTGGATGTAGTGACCTCTCTGTGTTGTATTCCCATCAGGAATAAGATGTGGTGAGATTGGTCACTGGATAGGTGTGGAGGATGCCTGGAGAACATATGTTGCTAGAGTACATTGTGCCAAAAATAAAGTTTGGAGCAGGTGGGGTTATGGCGTGGAGCTGTTTCTCATGGTATAACCTAAGGCCTTTGCTGGTTCTGTGTGAACACCAACATCTACCCATACCTTAATATTTTGGAAAGATTAATGCTTTCTTTGCTTACCAGTTTTTTTGGTACAGACCCATGTATATTTCATCAGGATAATGAAGAATGGTTCATAAATGTGAAAGTACAGAAGTTGGAATGACCAGTAGCATCTGATTTGATCCCCATGGAACACCTATGGGATGAACTGGAACATCGGGTGTGGACCAGACCACCACATCAGTAGCTCAATTGGTCATGGTTCTGTAGGAGGAATGGTGGATTATATATGTTGCAGTCTATTGGCCATTAGTGGGTTATTATCTACCCTCCTGGATAGATAATAAATATCCAGGTTAGTGGATTATTATTTACTCAGGAGGATAGATAATAACATACTAATGACCAATAGACTGCAACAGATAACAGTAGATAATAACCCACCTCCTAGGTAGGCTATGTGAATTATTTATAAATTGTAGTTTGAGACATTTAAGAGTACAACTTCTTTTCAAGCATTTCCAGCACTGAAATATACAATTGGTTTTGTTTCTAGATTCAAACTAACTCCTTGTCTTCTGACCAGTACTAATGGGTTGGGTTATATTTAAACAGTGTACCATGGAAAGATAGTTTTTTTTGTGGATTCAAGTATTGCTCCATACATCTTTTAGATATTCCCTACCTCCCATTTGGTGATGTGAAGATAGAATTCAACAAGAAGCCAATAACATAACCAAGTTGAATATTTTTATGTTGAAAGTGCTCAAAGAGGTTTTATATCATTTAAGTGTCTTAAAAATAAAACTAAAAATTTATAATTTCACATGGGAATACTGCCTTCCTTTAAAGCCATATTTCTTAAATACTATCACATGATAGTATTTTTGATCCTAAATTACTATCACATGATAGTAATTTAGGAAATTTATAACCTTTCTATGTTTCAAACTTAGAAGTTTCAACCATATTATAATAACCCTGTTTCCCACAATTCAGAATAACATATCTTAACTTTAAGCAATCTGTTTACCCAAAGAACATACCAAGTCTAGATTTTAATTATTAATGTTAACCATCTTTAAATAAGACATATGAGAGATCATGCAATGTAACTTTTTTTTTAAAGAACAGTATAATGACCAACATTTTTTCAGACTTGGATAATTTTCCAACTTTTAAATAGGATTACTTTTCCTCTTTTTTTTTTTTTTTTTCAGCTTCTGCTGATTGCACTTCATTTTTGAGAAGAATTAATATTAGTTTACCTCTAACTCATCATTCTGGCCTTCTTATATTTAACTTTATTTTCCTTGAAAAACTGAATATGTGTAAGCCTTATTCATTTTAAAAACATGAGATTTCATATGCAACATTGAATTAAATGTTTGATTTGTCATCTAAAAATTAATCCACGAGTGGGCTTGAATGAAGTATATTAGAAGATTCGCTAGTACATAATAAATTTGCTGCCTGGCACTAAACAGTGTGAAAAGGATGCAAAAGATGAATTATCAGTCTTCCTAGAATTACTTGACTGTATATGTGATGCTCATTATTTCATCGTACTGTTCCTTACATTAGCATACTTCATGCACCACAGCGGCTAGTGTGTAAAGGTTTTAGTTGAGTAGGAGGGTTAATGAATAATTTTTCATTTGCATACCCAGAAGTGTGCAGAGCATTCACTGACACAGAAGATTATTTATTATTTTTAAATAATTAATTTAGTAAATAAGAAATTACTTAGAACTGTTAAAATAAATAATTCTATCGAAAATGACACAATAGCAAAATTGGATTTGTCAGAAATTATTAATAACTTTGCTGACATTAAATCTAGAATAAGATACATTAAGAGAAATATTGATTTCAGTTGATTAAAGCATTAATTAATGGAAAGACTAATTAATGTTTCAATTGTGTTGTTTTATTAAAATTTCACGTTCGTGTATATTATGAGATCGATAATTATAATAATTGATAGTTTTAATGTGTGTATTGTATTCTCTTGGAAATAATTAGATTGTATGTATTAGAGCTGGGGGTCCACAAACTATGGCCCGCTGGCTGGATACGGCTCACAAAAAAATTTTATCCAGCCCGCTGATATTTCAATTAGATCTTAAAAATTAATATTTATTACACAATAAATCAAATGAAATTTTTTAAAAACACATTTTACAGATTATTTTAACATTCATTTTAACATTGATTAATAGTATTGACACCTCTGTGTCGTCAGCTTAGTCTTGTTAGATATTAATTCTGTTATTTCCACTCAAAGCTGTTCTTTGAAACATCGTTAAAATAATCTGTTAATCTTGACCTTGTCATTAAATAGCAATAGGCGTTAGAGACAGTAATTTGGGATTTCCTAATTCTTTGCCAGCCTATACACTAACCCAGATGTTCAGAATATGGGAGCAAAGGTCATCCTTTGCTTCCACTACACAAGAATCCTGGCACCAGGATAAAACCTGGCACCAGCAGCATGGTCAGTTGATTGGTATAAGTAAGATATGGAACCAGCCTGCACATGAACCTTGATGTTCAGAATGGCTTCTACTATACAAGGACTCCAGATCCAGGATAAAAACATGACACTATCCTATTGGTTAATGGAGTTGATTGCTCTGCTATAAATAAACTGCTGACAGCCTATGGCCCTCTGGTTGTTGGCAGGTATGAATTTAATCTTTTTGTATTACCTTAGATTTCCTGTTTTCTATTGTAACAGAAATTCAAAACTTAATACTTTAGAATCGTAATTTGCAAATTGTAATATTGCAATTATATTATTAGTATAGTCAGTTCTGCTATAACGCAAATTTGCTCCAACGCGACTGATATATTAGGGAACAATGTGAGTATAACACGATTTTCATATACGATTTCGTCTGTAACACTAAGTGAACGCAAAACTCGGCACCAAGCTGAACGTAGCGACCTGTGCAGCAATACATACAAGTTTGCGAAGCTTAAAAAATGTCAAATGTGTGAGAGCTATATTTCCATTTACTGTAGTTGTATTGGTCTGAGACACACTGTTGTCATTTGCTGTATTCACAAAGATAACTATTTTTTTTAGAAATAAACAAGGAGTTACCTTTTATTCAGTCAATAGGATTTCTTTACCAATTCTCCTTATGCGAATAAATTGCGAAATGATACATTAAAACAATATTACATAATTTAAAACTCATATGTTCCTCACTATTGACACACGGACAGTCCAACATCCCAGGATCATTGGTGAACCCCAACCCGACCCCCCATAAATATCAAACCCCCCATGCAGCCTTTAGTGAAGGAAGACATTTAGTCATAAATGCGAATTTGAAATATGAATGAAATACTATTAAAATGAGATAAAAGTACGATAAAACAATGAATTTAAAATCCACTAAAATTTCCTCCCTTAAGCAGACCGAAACTTTTCGACAAGTGTCATGTTCATAGGGTGGAATGAAACTAACAAAATGTGTGTTTGGAATCTTATAAATAGGAGATTAGTCTTTGGTGCGCATGCGTTCGAATGACCACGAATCAGATATGAGATATGGATGACGAATGTTAATAGTTTTTTTCTAATTTCATTTCTGAAGTTTCAGCAATCAATAACTTAGTATAATTGTGTTGAATATTTAAAATTTTGGCTTCATTAAACAGGAATGTGTGGTTTTCATTTATTGCATGGAATACTAGTTCTTGATACATTCGCATGTGATGCTTCATGTTGCTTAACGCTCGAGTTTAAAATACATATGGTAGATCCAATGTAAGAAGAATCACAATCTTACATGAAATGTGGTGGATGAGGTCACATGTTTGTTCGGAAGTCGATAGTACCATGTGATTTTTAGTGTTGCCTATAATATACGGCCCGGTTTTGCCACTATTTTCATTTCTGTACCTCTAAAAAAGTTATTAATTTGTCTATACCAATGTTCAGCATACAGCAGTGAAATAAAATATTTTTTATTAATCCTGTCATTATGTTTGTTACTGGTTATTTTGTCTTTAGCTTCTAATTTAATGCTATTGATAGAGGTAATAGGATATCCTCTATTTAAGAACCTACTTGTCAGTTCTTCTATTTCTATCTGTAGGGCAAGTTGTGTGGAAGAGGATTTGAATACATTTAAGAACTGGTTTATAACATGATTGACCTTTTATATGAGTATGGGTGATTGCTACTATAGTGTAGGAACATCCCCGTATTCGTGGTCCTACGATAAATACCGAAATTAATATTTTTGTCCTCCCTCTTAAGTGTAAAGTTAAAAAAAATTATGGACTTTGTTTCTTCTTGTTCTATCTCCAGTGTAAATTTTAACTTAATGTGCATATTATTAAAAGTTTGCAAAACTTTGTTTGTAGTGTCATAATCTGTTATAATGAGAATGTCTTTGAGATGTCTTCCATAAAATGTGATTTTTGGTAAAAACTGTTAAATGTATATTTTCTAATTTATCTAAATACAACTCTGATATTAAGCCACTCAAGTTTAAACCCACGCAAACTGAAAAAAAAAAAAAAAAAAAAAAAATTATTTCAATGCTGTGTGTTGAACACTGGTATAGACAAATTAACAACCTTTTTAGAGGTACAGAAATGAAAATAGTAGCAAAACCAGGCCATAAATTATATGCAACACTAAAAAATCACACGGTACTATCGACTTCCTAACAAACACATGACCTCATTTACCACATTTCATGTAAGGATTGTAATTCTTCTTACATTGGATCTACCAAATGTATTTTAAACTAGAGGGCTAAGCAACATGAAGCATCAGCCTGTGCATCACGTGCGAATGCATTGGAACTAGCATTCCATGCGATAAATGAAAACCACACATTCCTGTTTAATGAAGTCAAAATTTTAAACATTCAACATAATTATACTAAGTTATTGATTGCCAAAACTTCAGAAATGAAATTACAAAAAATTCTATTAACATTCGTCATCCATATCTCATATCTGATTCATGGTCATTCGAACGCATGCGTACCAAAGACTAATCTATTTATAGGAGATTAGTATTTGAATAAAACAAATTCATTGTTTTATTGTACTTTTATCTCATTTTAATAGTATTTCATTCGTATTTCAAATTTGCGTTTATGACATATTTCTCCCTTTTCAAAACTGTATATGCAAAATACATGCAACTAAAGGTTGTATGGGGGGTTTGATATTTCTGGGATCAGGTTGGGGTTCACCACTGTGATCCTGGGATGTTGGATTGCCCGTATGTCAATAGCGAGGAACACATAAGTTTTAAATTATGTAATATTGTTTTAACATATCATTTCATAATTTATTTGCATAAGGAGAATTAGTAAAGAATAACTCCTACTGATTGAACAAAAAGGCAACTCCTTGTCTATTTCTAAAATATTAATAGAAGGTAGGAAAAATTGAGCATATGTAAGCTCTCATTTATGTAGTCACAAATATAACACGTGATGTTGTAGGCTGACTCATATTTTCAGGAGCTTACATTTTTCTGTTCGAACAGAAATTTCGTGAGGCGTGATAGCCTCACGAAATTTCTGGCAAACCTCTTCTCAGGCGTGATAGCCTGAGAAGAGGAGCACATTTCTGGAGGTCACTACATAAAAAAAAATAAAAACAATTTGCAGTGTCTGGTTTATTGGGCTTTTCACTTAGTGCAATCTAATTATAAACTGGTAGTAAACTTGATCTTACTGCATTAGTGATAATACCAATAGCTGGAATTCTGTGAGTTTTTGCGTTATTATGGTGAAATGTGTTTCCCCTTCCATGAAGTCTTCAGTTATATAAAAAAACATACACGCATTTTCACAATCTTCTCTTCATTCTCATTTTTTTAAGCTTTGTAAACTTGTTATCCCATATCTCACTCGTGCAATTTGTGCGTGCCGTGTTCGTCGTTATTGATTGCTTATCTTTTTTACTGTTTTAAAGTTTACAATTGAAAAGAAAAAATGTCAGTGAACAGAAATATCAATCAAACAAACATATCTTGTCATGGTAAAGTGCTATATTTACTGTAATATTTATTTATTTATTAGAAATTTAAGATTCTTAAACCTGTGTTAGTAATTTTATTCGGCTTCTAACTTTTTTAGTGTTTTACTTACCACACTGAATTTTTATTTATTTTTTTTCCTGCCCCTATCCCTATTTTCCCCATAAGCCTTGTTGTTTTTAATGAACGAAATACCATAACGTGGAGTTTTTAGGAACACATGTACCACTTTATAGCAGAACTGACTGTAATTGTAACTGTAATATCCTAAAATATTCAAATTTGTAGCACTTTATTTTCACCCCACAGCATGGTCTGATGATGGGTATCGGTAAGATACCCGAAATGTCACCTTATTAAACTATATTATAATTAATAATATAGTTTTGTATTACAATAATGTAGTTTTATTAGGCAAACAGCCTAATAAACTATATTACTTTCACGTGATATGAGTATAATAATAATCCTTATGTTAAAATATTTCATAAAATTGTAAGAGACAGTGCTTACTTACTTCAATATTCACGAGTGTTTTTTTTTATTCCAGTGACCCTATAAAAATCATGTTGAAGTTTGTCGAAAAAAAGAAAAGCTGATGCCGAGTGTCATGTTTTTAATCAGTGGTGGCCAATTAATTACTTTTTTGTACTGCTCAATGATGCTTGCACATGTCTTATTTGAAATGAAGCCTTGTTAGTGTTCAAGGTGTATAAAGTGAATGTCACAAAATATGCATCAAATTACGATAAATTTCCAGGAGCTTTGCGACAGAAAAAACTCAAAGAACTAACCCAAACTTTTCAAAGTCAACAACAGAAGATTAGAACTTTTACTCATCAAAATTTATCTGCAGTTATAGCTAGTTTTCGAGCCTCTCAAATCATTGCCAAAGAAGGAAGGGCCTTTATGAATGGAGAATGTAAAGAACTGAGAAAGTAAAGAACTTTGCATCTGTAAGTTTTATCTTCATCAACTGTAATGAAAAGAACTGAAGATTTAGTCAACTCATTGAAAAGGTTCGTGAATTCACACATTTTTCAATAGCAATTGATGAGAGTGAAGATACATGCCATAGTTTAGTTATTAATTTATATCCGAGGTGTAAATCAAAATTATGCAGAAACTGAAGAGCTAGTTGCATTAAAAAGCTTGAAAGATACAACAACTGGTGAAAATATATTTTTGAGTGTGTCAGAAGCAATTGATGGCCTCAAATTGAATTGGGATTTGTTATCAGCAGTTACAACAGATGGCACTCTAAAAACATAGTCAGTACTAAAATTAGGTTCATGGGTCAGCTTCATAAATATCTTGAGAGTAAAAATATTAAAAAACCAATGCAGTTTCATTGTATAATTCACCAGCAGTCTTTGTGCAGAAATGTTTGGGTGTAGATTCATTCATGTCAATTGTAATATCAACAGTAAATTTTATTCGCAAGACTGGTCTGAATCATCAGCAATTCAAAAATTTTCTTGAAACTAGAGGCTGAATACAGTGATGTGTTGTTCTACACTGAAGTGTGATGGTTGAGTCACAGAAACGTGCTGAAGCGATTTTTTGAACTTAGGATCGAAATAGATATATTTATGAAAGAAAAATTGAAACCTGTTCCGGTACTGTCAGATCTCAAATCGTTGCGGAACCTTGCCTTTTCTTAATATGAAACTACAAGGACGAGACAAACTAATCAATGAATTGCATTATAATGCCAAAGCAATTCAAACAAAACTGGAGTTATTTAAAAGTCAGCTACTTCAGAATAATTTTTCACATTTTCCATGTTGCAATAATTTTTCTAAAAATATGCCTAGTTGTAATTTTTCCACTGAAAATTTTGTTCAAAATGTTAGTTTGTTGCAGAAAAATTGTGGCTAGATTTTCTGATTTTAAAAATAATTCAAGGGTGGCTGAACTTTTTCAAAATCCATTTGACATATCTGTCAGCAATATTGATGAGAATTTATAATTAGAGTTGGTAGATCTTCAATCTAATGATGCGCTGAATACAGTATTTAAAAATTAAATAATTCAATTTTATTTAACATTATCTGAGTCAGATTATCCAAAAATTAAAAATTTTCGAAGAAAGGTTACATGAATTTTTTAAAGTACATATATATGTGAGCAGACCTTTTCAAAAATGGAATATGTAAAATTAAAAATACAGTCATATCCAACTGACCCGCATTTCCATGACCTTTTAAGAATGGGAACTAGTACTTTAAATCCCAATTTTAAGAAACTTAATAGTTACCCTCTACAACCACATTTATCGCATTAATTACAATTTTGTCGTATTACTAACTGTATTTTTGTGATTAGTACAATAAATAAGTAATAATTTTGTTGTATTACTGACTTTATTTTTGAATCTTTTCATATAGGTAAGTATAAAATTTGTTTCTCTGCATAACATTAAAGTTATGCAGAGAATGTAGTTTTCATTTAATTAGGAATTTTTTCTGGCCCGCCAAATATTCCAAAAATTCATATGTGGCCTGCTTCTCGAAATGTTTGGGGACTCCTGTATTAGAGTATGTTATTATAATATTACAGATATTTTTATAATCACATTCTGAAATAATGGGTAAGATATGATAAAGCCTTGAAAGTATTGAAAGTAGTATGTTGTTCAATTACAGTTCATTCCTTGTGCATTTCATTACCTATGAAGGGGAAAAGGTGAATAAAAGTCTTTCTGCCCAGGGTGCCTAAATGCTTCAGGCCGGCACTGCTGTAATTCAAAATCGAATGCAAGTCAAGTATGCAAATTTTGATTTGAAGGCAGAGTTTCTGGTGGTTACGCTGTTTTTTACTCACACACACAGCTTGTCAAAAATTGCAGCAGCTCCCCCAACCTTTTTTACCTCCTAAATAAAGCAGATCCTCTAACAGGGTAGGCCATCTTGGATGGTTCTGTCGGTCCTGATGAACATGGCATCATCAGGGCCCATAGTCTCAAAGGCTGTTATTCCTTTTGTGGTTACACTTCATCATCTCCTGGCTCTTTTCCACAGCCGTCTGTGCTTCCAGTTCTATTAATTCATTTGTCAGCTCTTTAAGGAGCTTTTTCAACATGCAAATTTGTGAGCTTTTCAACATACATAGCATTACCCTGACTGCATTCTTGAAAGCTGTTGAAAAGTTCATGACACAGGTTCTTCCAAACACCATTCATATTTGTTAGTTAGATCTCATCCAATTTTTAATATGTAACAATTTTTACTGCACCATAGAGGTTATGTTGTAGCCCTTCCAGAAATCAAGGAGATGCTCGGTGCCACTCAGAAGTGCGGAGAATGTGTAATCAACCACGAACGTGTGCAGTCTGGCCCATGGTCATTTTCAAAATATATATAATGAATATATTTTATATATTATGTTTATTGTAATTTTTATTATTATTTCGTCGACTGGGTATTGCTGGTAGCCAGCTTATAGAAATATTAGTAAATAAAAGATAGTCATGAAATATTCAGCAAAACCAGTGTTACATATAAATATGCATCACAGTCTGATTTTATTCTAGTGTTGGTGAATTTATTTTACATTTTTTGTGTGTATGTGTACTCTGATTGTTGTCAGAGGGCAATATGTTTTATTTTACAATACACAAATTTGTATTGTACAATACAAATTCGTACACATAATAGTCTAGCTATGGCCAGCATTGTCATTTTAATGCCTTTTGTGCTATATTTGGCTTTTTTTTTTTTTTTTGTTTATCTGAAACAAAAATTTACAAGAACTAGGAATCATTTATTACTATACTAACCAGAGACACGTCTAAATTATGGATCCTTTGATCCTCGTGCTTGATGTTCTGAGACTGAACATTACATTGGGAGGAACCCTTCGTGTAATTAGTGTTTATCCCATGGTGTTCAAAGAGCAAAATAAACAATGACCAGGCGGAGTAAAGCGTCTACTTCAGTGACTCCAAACATGCAGTTTCATTAAATTTATGGTTTTGAGGTTCATTTGCATTTTCACAACATTCTACCTATGTCTATTGCTTTGCTTCTATACAGCCAATAGGACTTGGACTTTGCTGTTGGCCATGAATAATCCATTTTATAATCCTTTTATATGTATCTGTTCTGTTTTCGTTTGTGGTGGGAATATTTGTTGCAGAGTTACTTGAAGGAGAAACTGGGGAAACGAAACATTAAAAATAGCTTTAGTAAAGTCACATGATGCAAGAAAGCAAGCTTATATAGCATCAGCCAAAAAAAAAAAAAAAAAAAACTAATTTCACCCATCCACATCCACTCACTCGAAATGTTTATCTAGTTCTGCCTTGAATCTATTTAAGCTATCAACTTCTACAATGACAGATGGAAGTTTGTTTCAGCAATCAACCACACGCTGGCTAAAGGTAAACTTCTGCATATCTATCCTACAACTGTCTTTCCTCAATTTGAATTTATGCCCTCTCAGGCGATTATTCTGAGCAAGAATCCCATCAGCATTGATCATGCTCAAACCATTCAAGGCTTTATACACCTCAATCAGATCACCTCACAGCTGCCTAGACTCCAGACACTGTAATTTGAAAAACTTAAGCCTTTCTTCATAAGAGCAACCCTTTGTTCCATTCACTAATCTTGTTGCCCTTCTCTGCACTCGCTCCAGCAGCTCTTCATCCTTCATAAAATGAGGCCTCCCAACCTGTATACAGTACTCGAGGTGGGGCATAACCAGGGAGATAAACATCTCCTTATCCCTGCTAGAAAAATTCCTGTATATCATTGACAACAACACCATGAGCTACTCTTGCAGACCGTCTGCACTGCTCAGAAATCTTCATATTTGCCTGCACATTTATACCAAGGTCCTTTTCATTCTCTACCACTGTCAGTGTAGTACCACACAGTTGATATGTTACTCTGGGGTTACTGCTTCCCATATGCAGTACTTTACATATGAAACAAAAAAATTCAGCCAATCACAAAGATTTTCATTTGCTTTATTGACAAAGAAAGTTAGTTCTGCAGCTGTTATCAAGCATCATGTACTATTATTCTACACTTTTTTCTAGTTTCTCATAGCAAGAAAAACAGTGTCACCCAGCATGATTGTATTTTTTTCTAACATGATAGAAAGGTTGAAGATTTAAATAAGTAAATTTATTCCAGTTTTCATTAGTTTATTTTATATGATGGACCATTCACAAATTATGAATGATCCATGACGTCGGTGATCATCAAACATTGTCCAGTTTTGATACTAATATATGTTTGATACTAATATATAATATATGTTATTCATTGCAGTAGATTTATTTATTTATTTTTCACTGCCCTTTGTGTTTGGTTAAAATTTGACAGAACAATGTCAGTAATTTTTTTTTTTATTGAAAATTTGTTGATGGATCATAATAACAATAGATATATGAATATAAAAAGTTATTTTTGTTGTCTGCACTTCCCCCCCCGCTTTTGCACTCAGAAAACAACGAATGTGCACCTCTGAATAGAGAAGTATGCATCGATTTGCTTTGTGTGTGCAATGCAATGCCAACTTAGCATTAGCATTAATAGAGGCATACGATGCCTCTATTAATGCTAATGCAAGCTTATGCAGCATCAGCCAAGGGAAAAAAAAAAAAAAAAAAACTTTTTCAGCCTTAAATATATTTAGGCTATCAACTTCCACAACAAAAGATGGAAGTCTGTTCCACCAATCAACTATTTGCTGGCTAAATGCAAATTTCCGCGCATCTATTCTACAACTGTCTTTCCTCAGTTTGAAACTGTTCCCCCTCAGGGCCTTATACACCTCAATTAGAACACCTTGCAGGTGCTGCAATTTTCAGAACTTAAGTCTTTCTTGGTAAGAGCACCAATTTTGTTGCCCTTCTTTGTACTCATTCTAGCAACTCTACATCCTTCCTAAAATGAGGCCTCCAGACCTGTACACAGTACTCTAGGTGTGGCCTTTGCCTTGTATAACGGGATAATCACCTCCCTGTCCCTGCTAGAAAAATTCCTATATATCATTGACAAGACTCCATGACCTGCCTTGGCAGCCAAATCTGCACTGCTCAGCAAACTTTATATTTGGCTGCACAATTACCCCCAGGTCTTTTTCACTTTCCACTTCCCTGAGTGTAGTACCACCCAGTTGGTATGTTTCTCTTAGGTTATTTCTACCCATATGCAGTGCCCCAGGGGTTAATCTTGGGGACTTGACTAAGTGACTTATCGAAAGTATAATTAGTGAAGTTTGATTTAAATTTCTTATTGATTTGTTACGTTTCAAGTTTTCTGTTGCACGAAGTGCATAGATTAGCTGCCCTACGTTCTCGTCGTCTGGGGTGAGCGGTTAGGGGTTTACCCCCCTAACCGGCTAAACGGGCATTGATTAGGTGGGGTAGAGTGAATTTGGTTAAATTATATTCTTATTGTAAAGTTAAAAGTTGTAAATAGTTGGCAATTACAGCCCTTTAATGTTTGGCAAAAAGTCGAGCGCTAGCTCTCTTTCCAAGAAGAAAACACATATTGATATGGATAGTGACTCAGGAGATTCAGAGAGTGAAAATGCTGAAGTTCAGGAAGAAGTGGAAGAAATAGTTCCTGAAGGGACACCACAGGATATAGCTTCTAAAAAGGGAAGGCAGGGGACATGGACACCAGAAAAGAAAGTTGAAATGATATACAACATGAAGAAGTTGTTGAACTCTATGATAAAAAGTTCAGGACAAGGACCAGTGGAAACTAGTATAGAAAAAATAGTGGAGGCACGAGAGAGATTAAGGGCTCTCTTATTACAAAGAGAGCACCGAGTAACAGGCAATGTTGCAACAAAGATCATGGAAATTTGGGATGACTTAGAAATGGTAATAGTAAAGTTGGAGATAGATCTACAAGTGAGCAAAGTTGAAAAGCAAAGTACTCAAGAACAAAATAAAAAGGAATATGCTACTGTACTAAAAGAAAAGTGTGTTGCAAAGCCACGGGTAGCAATTATTACCACCAAGAACAAAAAACATAAATGTAGTGAAGACATCAAAAAAGACCTAATTAGAAATGTGAGACCGGAGCTACAACATGTTAAAGTCCAAAATCTAAGAACTGTTCTGGATAATAAGATCGTACTCGAGGTAGAATCAGAAAAAGATATAGATATGCTCGCTGAATGTCCAAAGTTCAAAGAACTAAAATTGTGTGTAGAAAAGGTACCGAAGAGAAATCCTAAAGTTTTAATTTACGATGTAGAACTAGATGTGAATGAAGATGAATTAAAAGAACAACTATGGATCAAAAATTTAAAAGACTATGGAGCAAACCAAGAAGTGTTCCAAAAAAGTTTCAATGTGATATCTGTCAACAAGGCAAAGAGCAAGAAGTTCAATAACTGGATAGTGCAGATAGCAGGTCCTGTCCACAAACAGTTGATCAGTAAAGGAAAAGTGTTCATCAATTGGTCCGCTTGTCGGGTCCGTGACATTATCACGGTAACCCAGTGTTACAGATGTATGAGTTATGGCCATATCGCAAAGTCCTGTAAAATGAAAGCATTTTGCGGACATTGTTCCACCGAAGGACATTCATATAAAGATTGTGAGAACAAGGAAAAGTCACCTTGCTGTATAAATTGCAAGCGTAAAAAACAGAGAGCAGAACATAGTGCCGTAGATCATGCCTGTCCTGAATATGAAAAGGCTTTAGCCTTAAATCGAAGAAGAACAGATTATGATTAGAGATTGTGCTGTCTTGGGGAGAGACCTAGTGTGAGACTACAATTTTATTATGATAAAAGTTTTTTAGCCGCCATATGAGTAGAGGTCTTCCTCCACGAGGAAGGGGCGGTAACTGTGGTCACACGGGATATTTGCTTATCTCTGTGTGACCACAGGCTAAAGACCGAAATAATAAACTGTTTAATCAACAGAAATGTTAGAATAATTTTGGCCTAATAACCATAGTAGTGATGATAATTCACACAAATAATAATTGTAATAAAACTAAAAAGATTAAGACTTTTGCGCAGATAGGCTATTGCCTAGGTGGCGCACTGAAGGTTCTGTTGCTTAAATGGAATACCCATATGCAGTACTTTGCATTTGTCAATGTTAAACTCCAGTTGCCACTTCTCAGCCCATTTTCCCAACTTATCTAGACCCACTTGGAGTAGCATACTGTTGTTACTGCCATTATTATCTTCAAACTTGGACATTAAACCTGATATACCTTCATCAATATCATTGATAAATATACAAAACAACAATGGGCCCAACAACGAACCCTGGGGAACTCCACTAATAACATTTGTCCAGCAGTGTCCATTGATTACCACTCTCTGTTGTCTCCCACTCAACCATCTCATTATCCATTGTATCAGCTTACCCTTGATGTAAGCCTTTAATTTGTAGCCTTTCCAATTTGTACAGCAGTCCTCCATGTGCAACAGTATCAAAAAGCTTTACTGAAATCCAAGTATATGACATCAAAATTATTTTTGGTATTCAGTTCCTTTGTGACCACATCATAGTAAGCAATCAAATTGGTCAGACAAAACCTCCCTTTGACAAACTCATGCTGTGTCTTAACTATTACTGCAGTCTTGTCTAGATGATCCTGCAATGCTTCTTTAACCAGTGATTCCATTATTTTCCCCAGACCACAAGTTAAACTAACAGGTCTGTAGTTACTTGTGTCACCTTTTGAACCTTCTTTGTGAATTGGTGATACATTTGCATGGGGACCTCCCCTGAGTCCAAGGAAGCTCTCATAATTATGGCTAAGGGTTTGCTTACTTCATTTGCTGCCTCCTTTAATATAACTTGATAGGTCCCATCCACTCCAGGTGCCTTCTTTATGTTTAACTTCAACAATTTCTCCACCACTTTGCTCTCTGTTATTGCAAAATCGCTTAGCTCCCTGTTAGCCTTTGATCAACTTCTGGCGCTCCCCTCATTGAATAACTCCGCATCTGTGAATGTAGATGCAAAATACTCATTCAGTTTATCAGCTATCTGAGCATGATTATCAATAGTCAACCCATCTATGTTAAGTGGTCCAATCTGATTCATCCTTTTCCTTCTAGAGTTACATAAGTAAAGAACTCCTTGCTGTTTTCCTTTGCATCCTTTGCCAAAGATTTCTCAAAATCTATCTTCTCCTGCTGAAACTCCTTTGTGACTTGATTACAGACTAGTTTATACTTGCCATAGGCTTCTGTATTGCCTGATACTTTATATGTATCCCATACATTCTTCTTAACTGCCACTAGCCTCGTTAATTCATATGACTCGTTAATTCATTTAGGCCTAAACCTTGAACAGTATTTCTTAGTTGGAATGAAAAGCCTAGTAGCCTCCAAAATTAAGTCCCTGTAGGCTTCCCATTTAGAATTCACTGTTGGTAACATCAGTTGATCCCACTGTACAGATTTACGACTGTACACCTTTACGAATGCAAAAGCCCTTCAATAAAAAAATTCCCACATCAATACGTTGTGATCACTGTTGCCCAGTGGTTCCTTTCTCTGCAGATTCTTAATGCATGAAGAATTACTACTGATAATCAGATCAAGAGTATTACTCCCTCTGGTTGCCTACCTGGTTTTAGTGTATTATAGCCTTAGTTGCTAATGCGCCAATAAAACCAACAACCAACTAACCCTCTGGTTGCCTCTCGAACATGTTGCTGTAGAAAACAATCATCCAATAAATCCACAAAAGTCTTGCTAGTGTGCGAGTGACAAACCACAAGTTCTAGTCAATATCTGGAAAGTTAAAATCTTCCATTATAAGACATTCTGATTTACTGGCCCACTCTGCACAATTTCACTGCACAATTGTTCATTATACTCATCAGATTCATTAGGCCTATAACACACACCTACTCATTTTTCCTTTCCCAGTGCTTATTTCACACTAAACAGACTCAACACTGCATTGTCCACCAACATCAATTGGATGCACTTCCTTAGATTTTGTGTTTCTGGAACTGCATTTGTTTCTGGAACTGCAGCAATATCTGGAACTGCAGATATTCAGTTATGTTCAACTGAATATTTATTGGAAGCATGCTAGTATTAATTTGCAATGACACAAAATATCTTCTACTCATATTTCTAATTACTATAAATACTTTACAATGGTCTATGTTAACAAAACAAATGACTGTAGTTAAAAAACAATGTAGTTTGTATGAATTAGAGAAAAATCCATGAAATTTTGAAACAAATTTTTGCTGTTGTTCAGTATTTAGCTAGCCAGTCTCTTGCATTTCTTGTTCCCTTAAGTGAATTGTATGTTCCCAACAATGGTAATTTTTTGAAACCATTGAAATGGTAGCTAAATTTGATCCATACATAATGGGATCGCCTTTACGTAGCCTAGTGGTTAGGCGCGCGGGTGCATAAGTACACATGCCTCAAGTGACCAGGGTTCAAGCCCGTGACTGCTGAATACAGTGCTGTTTCTTGTATTCTGTCTATCTTGTTAACTCCTCTGACTGTTTGGTCGTCCTGGAGTATAAACAGAAAATTTATTTATTTTTTTCCAATATTAAAATAAATATTCATTGTATGTCACATTATCTGGGAAGTAAATTTCAGAATGAGATGATTTTTTTAATTGCCGACAAAATAAGGAAAAAAATATTAGGTAAAGTCAAAAATAGGAGTATTTCTCAGTTATTTTAGTTGCAACCCTGACAGTAGCCATGTTGAACAATTAACATTAATTATACGTTTTGTATTTCCTGGCAATGACATAGAAATAAGGGAACATTTTTTGAGATTTCATCAAATTAATGACACAACAGGTAAGGGGTTATGTACATTAGTATTAAGTGATTTATTCCCAAAATATATAACTTAAAACTAAATAACATGAGGGGTCAAGTTATGGCAATGGTTCAAATGAGTGGAAAATAAATTGGCCTTCAAAAACGTATCGAAGATGCTAAATAGTCATGCAGTGTAATTCTCATACTTTAAATTTAATAATCAATGATGCAGCAAAAGTCACTTTCAAAATTGTTCAATTTTTGGATATTGTGCAACAGTTATACACTTTCTTTTCTTCCTCCTCATACAGATGGAAAAAATTAAAGGAAAATATTCCAAAATTCACATTAAAATCCGTGAGTGATACTCATTGGGAAAGTAGAATAAAAGCAGTTACCCCATTAAGATTTCAACTTGGTGAAATTTATGACTTATTATTATATCTGACCAAATTAGAGACATAAATACTAAAAATCTTGCTCAAACCCTTACCATAGAGATTCGTTCTTTTAAATTCATTATATCGATTATATAATTATCGTATGGTATGATATTCTAAATAAAATCAACATTGTTGGTAAGATGTTGCAAAATCCTAAAATAAATATTGCAGAGTGTACAGAAGCCTTGAATAATTTTATAAAATATTTTGAAATTAAAAGGTCTGACAAATATTTTGAAAAGTGAATTTCTGAGCTTTCTCATTATCGAATGACTTGGATTTGGAAACCACATTTCCTGCAGCAGCAGCAGCTTTGATAACAAAAAATCAATTTGACTATGAATCGCCAGACAACCCAATCACAGACCGAAAATTAAAATACAAGGTGGACTTTTATTTTACACTTTTAGAAACAGCAATAAATTCAATACGAACTTGATTTGACATGTTAGCAGACAGATGTGTGTTTCAACTTCTTACTAAATTTTTATGATTTAAATGAGGAAGACCTTAAAATGCATTGCAGTAATTTACATATAAAATTGACAGATCCTTCTACATATGAAAGTAATATAAATGACAAAACTTTTTGAAGAGTTGAAATCATTAAAAGCATTAAATATTAGTAGTGATAATCCAGAATAGTTTCTTAAAATGATATAACAATAATATAATAAATGCAGTTCCAGGCGTTGCAAGGGCACTAAGAAATTTTTTTTGACTCTTGCCAGTTTCTGTTTCAACTGGTGAAAGATCTTTTTCTAATTAAAGATCATTAAAAATTATTTAGGATACAATGCTTAAAGAAAGACTAAGTGATTTTGCAATAATTACTTTAGAAAATGATATTTCACAAAATATTGATATGGACAATATAATCAAAGTATTTGCTATTACAATTAAAGCACGAAAATTTATGTAAAATTAAAAGTTGAGTGAATGCATAGGTATTTTTTAATATTGTTTTATTATTTTATGTAGTTTAGTGTTATATTTAAATTCTTAATAATGTTGTATATGTGCACCCATATGAAATTATTGAAATAAAAAAATTGTAAGCTAAAATTGTTTGTTTTCTACTTTAAAAAGTGTACTTTTTAAATTAAAATGCAGGCACACATAACTACATTCATTATATGAATTTTAATTCTCTGAGAGGTATTCTCTAATTTCATGCCTTAAAATTAGAAAATTAATTATGATGAAACATAATTTGTAGGAAAATTGAACTCCTGTCATTGTATCAAAGAATGTATGCAGTGAGAATAGAACCCCTGAAGCACCATAATCGTTTTACTTACGTTTAATTCCATAAGTTTACCTGTTAAATAAAGGCTAGAAAATTAAGAGCATATACAAAGTTCATCATGTGGAAATTATAATATTGTTTTAATCAAAATTAATTTTCGGAGAAATTATGAAAATGCCCATTATACAGCATGAAAATGTATTATGGTATCATCGGATCATTTCTTATTATGTTATCTCATGATTCTCAGTCATAATATGGAATGAAATCTGTAAAACTTACAACAATTGTATATCCAAAATACGGCCTCCCTAGCTGAGTGATCAGGAGTAGGAGTGCACTAGCACATGCTCTTTGAGTAGACTGGGGTTCAAGCCCAAACGATCAATCTGCCAACCCCTACTGGACCAGTGTGGCAGATTATGGTCCATATCCCTCACTATTGGTCCTTGAGGTTGTCACAGACATTCTCTCAGATATGCCAGTCAAGCTGTACTTGCTACCTGGGAGTCTAAAACGCTGATGGAACTGATATTCGGGTGACACTCAAGTCAAGTGGACCCAATTTCGGCAAAGTCCAGACAGTCTGTGAAAGCCAAATCCTCTGCTTGCACCTTCACGATGGTGGGACTGTAAGTAATCCTGGGTATAACCTGAATGTACAAGTACATGGTGGGTGACCACCCAGGTGTGAACCAACGTAAGCAGGGGTCGAGGTGTGGCGCCCGCACCACATGGAGGAACGCCGCCCCTCTATGTTACCAGGCAGTACTAGGTGGTAGATGACTCTCATCAGCCGGTGAAATACCACCACTTTGCTTATTGGAGCCTTGAAGTGGTGGAACCCATGATTAGTCTCTAGAGCTAAGTTCCGGTCAACCCTTCCATATCTCTTCCATCATGCAGTATGATTGATGACTTTTGAGGTTACGATGAATGTCGTGGCGAGATCCAATATTCCTTACATTTCGAGGGTACAGCTCTAAAACGATGTTCGCAGGCCGGCCACTAGTTAGTACGCCGGACCGAACCTATTGGTAACTCTCTAGGAGGCTTCCGGATCAGCTAGTGTATAATCTTGCTACCTCTAGTCTGCCAGATAGTGACTGGAGGGAGTCAAAGTAGTGTGTATGCGGGGAGCATTGTCAAGGCCACGTTACGTTATGTCAAGGATCTGGGTATATTCTTACCACGTGTACGCCATATCCAAAAATTTGATTACTTCATACAGCATGTCCCACCCACTTTTTCTTACTATTGAATACACCATGAATTGTCAAAATAATAGAGCAAGCTTATCTGCGAAAAGATCTAAATCTTGGAAGGACTTCCTAATTCATTTCACAAATATACGTAGTCTCAATTCTAATCTCAACGATGTCCATTTCCACTTGCAGTCTTCCAAATCCTATGTACTTTTTCTGACTGAATCTCAGTTATCGGTTGTTTCAACTACTGCTCATCTCAGATGTCCAAATTATTTGCTGTATGATTCCTTTCGCCTCAAAGTGGTACTTGTGCATATGTCCGTTCTGATATTCCCTGTCAGAGACTTGGCAATTTGGAATTTCCTCTCTTTGATCTTCTCTGGCTTAAAATCTCTCTACCTCATTGTGTCAAATTCATCTGTTGTCTCTACCGTTCTCCCAACTCCACTAATCACTTGGAGCTCTTTGACTTCCTCTCTTTGCAACGTCACTTTCTCCAGTCCAACTTTCCTAACAGTGAGGTTATTTTCCTTGGTGATTTTAATGTTCACAACTCCAGCTGGCTTCCGTTTCTAGTCACACCAACCCAGCAGGTCGAGATGCCGAGGCTTTTGCAATTACTAATGACCTAGCACAGATTGTTCATTTACCTACAAGAATACCAGACAATCCTAATCATACAGCCAATATGCTTGATCTTTTACTCACAAACAACCCTTCTAAGTACACGGTCGAAGTGAGAGGTCCTTTAGGCAATTCAGATCACAACTTGGTGATAGTCTCTTCTCCAATGGAACCTTTATCTCATGGCTACTCCCAATCTTGTGTTGTTTGGCATTACAAGAATGCAAAATGGGATGACCTGCAAGACTTCTTCTTTTCCATGGTCGGATTACTGTGTCAGAAGTTCTGATGTCAACGTTTGCTCAGATCGTGTTAGTGAAATTATTCTTGCAGGAATGGAATCCTATATCCCACACTCCACTTTAAAATCTCGTCCTTTATCTAAACCTTGGTTTTCCAATAAATGTGCTAAGGCTATTCAAGAGAAGAATGTTGCATATCGTAATTGGCTTGTTTCTAATTCTTCAGTTTCATTTTCTGCCTACACCAAAGCTCGCAACAATTGTAAAGTAGTTATTAATCAGTCCAAACTAGAGTTTGAACAGGCTAAGAGTAGAAAACTTGCTTCTTGCCCTAATGGTAGCCGAGCATTCTGGTCTCTTGCCAAAGTTATTGGCCACAACTTTTGCCCATCTCTGCTCCCACCTCTGTCCAAACCAGATGGTTCTGTTGTCACTTCAGCCAAGGATAAAGCTGATCTGCTAGCATCCCATTTTTCTTCCAACTCATGCATTAATGATCTTGGTAAAACACCTCCCACCATTCCCAACATTCTCCATTCAATGCCTCCTGTGGTCTTCCGTCAATAGGATATCAGAAGGATTTTGATGAATCTTGATGCTAAGAAAGCTCCAGGTCCCGATGGTATTTCTCCACTTGTTCTCAAAACCTGTGCTCCTGAACTTACTCCTATTCTTTGCCG
The DNA here is from genome assembly GCF_048544385.1 of Mastigoproctus giganteus. NCBI lineage: Eukaryota > Metazoa > Arthropoda > Arachnida > Uropygi > Thelyphonidae > Mastigoproctus > Mastigoproctus giganteus. The sequence goes on from NC_143577.1 coordinate 145,097,666, forward strand.
TCTTTTTTCACTTTCTTATTCCAAAGGTGTTTTTCCTTCTGCTTGGAAATTTGCTCATATCCAGCCATATCCAGCAAAAAGGGTGACAAATCCCTCCCATCCAATTATCGTCCCATTGCAATTACTTCTACTCTTTCTAAAGTAATGGAGAAATCAATTAACCGCCAACTCTTAAACTACCTACCTTAACCTTTCGTCTGATCAACGATCGCCAGTATGGATTCCGTCAGTGTCGATCCACTGGTGATATTCTCGCTTATGTTACCCATTTATTGACTAATTCAATGGAAAAGTTTGGTGAAACACAAGTAGTTTCTCTTGGCATCTTAAAGGCTTTGGATCGTGTTTGGCATAAAGGTCTTCTAAACAAGCTTCCATCTTATGGTTTGACAACTGTTTTTGTAATTGGTTATCCAGTTTTCTCTCTGATCGCTCACTGAGGTTGATGGTAGATGGCTCTGTCTTCTAACTTCTCCACTAATGCCGGTGTCCCCCAAGGTTCAATTCTTTCCCCCACTCTTTTCCTCTTGTATATTAATGACCTTCTTCCATTGACTGGAAATCCTATCCATAGTTTTGCCGATGATGGCACATTGCATTCCACTTTCCATTTTGAGAAACCTTGGCCTGCTCAATCAGCTTCGACTTCTTGAAAATCTGCTACCAATTCCTTAAATGCCGATCTTCATGTAATTCTGCAGTGGGGCAAAGACAACTTAGTTGATTTCAACCCTTCTCGCAAAAAGGATTCTTCTGCTCCTATGCTTATCAAAGTGACACTCCGATTTCTAGGCAAAATGATATATCTCTTTTGGGGATTACCCTGACTTCTAATCTCTCTTGGCACAAGCACATTACAAATATTGCTTCCTCTGCATCTAAAAAACTTGGTTTTCTCTTTCGCTCTTGGCGTTATTTTTCTTCCAAACAGCTGTTCACTCTGTATAAATCGCAAATCCGTCCTGCCATGGAATATTGTTCCCACATCTGGGGTGGTGTCCCCAAAACCTCTCTCAGGCTTCTTGATTCCATTCAGAAGAGGGCAGTTAGGTTAATTAATGATTCATCTCTAACAGAGTCTCTCCACTTGCTTTCTCACAGACATACTGTTTCTGCTGCATGCCTCTTCTACAGATACTTCCATGGGCACTGTTCTTCTGAATTGGCTTCTATAATTCCCACTCTCTCTTTCAAAACAGTTCGAACACGTGCTGCCACCAGCCAACATCCATTTACTGTCCAACTTCAAACCCACAGAACCAACTTTTCATCTTCCTCATTTATTCATTCAACTGCCATTTTCTGGAACAACCTTCCTTCATACTTATTTGCTGAAAATTACAATCTACAGAAGTTCAAGTCCAATATCAACAAATATCTTCTTTCGTCTTCTCAACCTCCACCCAAGCACGGTACTAAGTACTATAGGTTCTAATACCTCTTGTGTTTGGGATTCACATAAAAAAAAATATATATATATGAATTGTCGAGGAGGCTTCCATCCTGTAGTGAATTGATAATGGCTGCAGTTTTTATATCCAAAATTTATATCCATTTTTTGTAAAAGAGTCAATATGAATGGTACTGCTTAAAGATATTATTAAATAGATTTCTAACTGTAAAAGTTATCTGAATAAACATCTCAAAATTCAAAAAGAAAATTATTCTATTACTAATCTTCAAGCCAATTTTTACAATCTTTTTCTTATGCAGTAACAAAGATCTTGAGCACGCTTCAATATATTGTGAATTAGGAACAAGGAAGTGCTAACCCAAAATCTTATTTTTTCAAATAACTTTGAACTTCTTTTGCACAATGTGAAGGAATTGGAGATGAAACTAAAAATCTGATGATAGAAATATTTATGGAATTTTCTTTAAAATGATGTATGTCCTGTTGTATTATTAATAAATAGTAATTTAATTCTGCAAAAGGAAATAATGCTGCAAGTTGAAAAATCAAATTTTACATTTATTATTTTGGAAACAATTTTCTTCTCTGTCAAAAATGAGAATAGTTTTCCTGGGACCTCTTAGTGAGTAGAAACAAAGTTTACCCTATTTCTCTAAATCACACAATTTTTAAAATAGAACAGGAGGCAAATGAGTGGAAGGACACTTCAAGAATTATGTATAGGATAGGATTATTATGTAGTTTTGTGTATCAGTTTTTGTAAAATTTTTAATTTAAATTTGTGTCATTGTGTTCATGTTACTAGTAAAAACTAAAAGTTTTTCCTTTTAAAAATATGATGTAAAGGAGTGCCAAATACTTGATGCATGCAGGTGGCCAAGGAGCAATGGATGGCCCTGTCTGTAGTTCAGGTAGCATGAGCAAATGTCCTGCATAGGCAGTGCATCTTGAAGATTGCTATAACCATCAGTTATAACAACCATTCGTTGCAGTATTGAGGTTATTTTTGGCAGAAGAAATACAACTTTGATGGTGGGTGCAGCCCCCCCTCCTCCAGCTGAGGAGGATGACCAAGGCAGTGTCAAAGATCAGCAGGATTTTGGTTTAGCAATAGCCCTTTACCTGAATGATGAAATTATATTCAAAATATGCCTTGAATATGGCAACTGCAATTCAGGCTTTTTGGTATGACATCCACACAGTGGAAAGATGCCACTTGTTGAATGTACTTCACTGCCCATGGATTTCACTGTTTTACATGAGTAGAGGTTTCAACTTGCAGTTTCTGTTTCATTCAATTAAGTGAGATGATCCTTAGCAGCCTTAAGCCACAAGTGCTGTTTTTTTTTTTTTTTTTTTTTCAGTCATATTTTTGCAAAATAATACAGTTTCATCAACATTAAAACACTTGCTTCATAAAATAACCACCTTATTTAATTACATTATTCAGCACTGTTGGAAACGACTACTGCTACTGTAGCAGCACTACCAGCCTCTGTTGTACTTTTTTATATAACTTAGTTTTGGTGCATTATAGCCTTTAGTTGATAATGGTCCTTGAGGTTGTCACAGACATTCTCTCAGATATGCCAGACAAGCTGCACTTACTACCTGGGAGTCTAAAACGCTGATGGAACTGATATTTGGGTGACACTCAAGTCAAGTGGACCCGATTTCGGCAAAGTCCGGACGGTCTGTGACAGCCAAATCCTCTGCTTGCACCGTCACGATGGTGGGACTGTTAGTAATCCTGGGTATAACCTCAATGTACAAGTACATGGTGGGTGACCACCCAGGTGTGAACCAACATAAGCAGGGGTCGAGGTGTGGCGCCCACACCACATGGAGGAACACCGCCCCTCTATGTAACCAGGCAGTACTAGGTGGTAGATGACTCTTATCAACCGGTGAAATACCACCACTTTGCTTATTGGAGCCTTGAAGTGGTGGAACCCATGATTAGTCTCTAGAGCTAAGTTCCGGTCAACCCTTCCATATCTCTTCCATCATGCAGTATGATTGATGACTTTTGAGGTTACGATGAATGTCGTGGCGAGATCCAATATTCCTTACATTTCGAGGGTACAGCTCTAAAACGATGTTCGTAGGCCGGCCACTAGTTAGTACGCCGGACCGAACCTATTGGTAACTCTCTAGGAGGCTTCCGGATCAGCTAGTGTATAATCTTGCTACCTCTAGTCTGCCAGATAGTGACTGGAGGGAGTCAAAGTAGTGTGTATGCGGGGAGCATTGTCAAGGCCACGTTACGTTATGTCAAGGATCTGGGTATATTCTTACCACGTGTACGCCATATCCAAAAATTTGATTACTTCATACAGCATGTCCCACCCACTTTTTCTTACTATTGAATACACCATGAATTGTCAAAATAATAGAGCAAGCTTATCTGCGAAAAGATCTAAATCTTGGAAGGACTTCCTAATTCATTTCACAAATATACGTAGTCTCAATTCTAATCTCAACGATGTCCATTTCCACTTGCAGTCTTCCAAATCCTATGTACTTTTTCTGACAGAATCTGTTATTGGTTGATTCAACTACTGCTCATCTCAGATGCCCAAATTATTCGCTGTATGATTCCTTTTGCCTCAAAGGTGGTACTTGTGCATATGTCCGTTCTGATATTCCCTGTCAGAGACTTGGCAATTTGGAATCTCCTCTCTTTGATCTTCTCTGGCTTAAAATCTCTCTACCTCATTGTGTCAAATTCATCTGTTGTCTCTACCATTCTCCCAACTCCACTAATCACTTGGAGCTCTTTGACTTCCTCTCTTTGCAACTTGACTTTCTCCAGTCCAACTTTCCTAACAGTGAGGTAATTTTCCTTGGCGATTTTAATGTTCACAACTCCAGCTGGCTTCCGTTTTCTAGTCACACCGACCCAGCAGGTCGAGATGCTGAGGCTTTTGCAATTACTAATGACCTAGCACAGATTGTTCATTTATCTACAAGAATACCGGACAATCCTAATCATACAGCCAATACGCTTGATCTTTTTCTCACAAACAACCCTTCTAAGTACACAGTTGAAATGAGAGGTCCTTTAGGCACTTCAGATCACAACTTGGTGATTGTCTCTTCTCCAATGAACCTTTATCTCATGGCTATTCCCAACCTAGTGTTGTTTGGCATTACAAGAATGCAAAATGGGATGACCTGCGAGACTTCTTCATTTCCCCGGTCGGATTACTGTTTCAAATGTTCTGGTGTTAACGTTTGCTCAGATCGTGTCAGTGAAATAATTCTTGCAGGAATGGAATCCTTTATCCCACACTCCACTTTAAAATCTCGTCCTTTATCTAAACCTTGGTTTTCCAATAAATGTGCTAAGGCTGCTCAAGAGGAGAATGTTGCATATCGTAATTGGCTTGTTTCTAATTCTTCAGCTTCATTTTCTGCCTACACCAAAGCTCGCAACCATTGTAAAGCAGTTATTAATCAGTCCAAACTAGAGTTTGAACAGGCTAAGAGTAGAAAACTTGCTTCTTGCCCTAATGGTAGCCGAGCATTCTGGTCTGTTGTCAAAGCTATTGGCTACTACTTTTGCCCATCTCTGCTCCCACCTCTGTCCAAACCAGATGGTTCTGTTGTCACTTCAGCCAAGGATAAAGCTGACTTGCTAGCATCCCATTTTTCTTCCAACTCATGTATTAATGATATTGGTAAAACACCTCCCACCATTCCCAACACGCTCCATTCAATGCCTCCTGTGGTCTTCCGTCAAAAGGATATCAGAAGGATTTTGATGAATCTTGATGCTAAGAAAGCTCCAGGTCCCGATGGTATTTCTCCACTTGTTCTCAAAACCTGTGCTCCTGAAATTACACCTATTCTTTGCCGCTTTTTTTCACTTTCTTATTCCAAATGTGTTTTTCCTTCTGCTTGGAAATTTGTTCATATCCAGCCTGTTCCTAAAAAGGGTGACAAATCCCTCCCATCCAGTAATTGTCCCATTGCAAATACTTCTACTCTTTCTAAAGTAATGGAGAAATCAATTAACCGCCAACTCTTAAACCACCTAGAAACCTTCCATCTGATCAACGATCACCAGTATGGATTCAATCAGTGTCGATCCACTGGTGATATTCTGGCTTATGTGACCCATTTATCAATGGAAAGGTTCGGTGAAACACAAGTAGTTGCTCTTGACATCTCAAAGGCTTTGGATTGTGTTTGGCATAAAGGTCTTCTAAACAAGCTTCCATCTTGTGGTTTGCCAACTGTTTTTAGTAATTGGTTATCCAGTTTTCTCTCTGATCGCTCACTGAGGGCGATGGTAGATGGCTTCTAACTTCTCCACTAATGCCGGTGTCCCCAAGGTTCAGTTCTTTCCCCCACTCTTTTCCTTTTGTATATTAATGACCTTCTTCCATTGAATGGAAATCCTATCCATAGTTTTGCCGATGATAGCACATTGCATTCCACTTTCCAATTTGAGAAACGTTGTCCTGCTCAATCAGCTTCAATTTCTCGAAAATCTGCTACCAATTCCTTGAACGCCGATGTTCAGGTAATTCTCCGGTGGGGCGAAGACAATTTAGTTGATTTCAACCCTTCTAAAACTCAGTCTTGTCTTATATCTCTCAAAAAGGATTCTTCTGCTCCTATGCTTATCTTTAGTGACACTCCGATTTCTAGGCAAAATGATATATATCTCTCTTGGCACAAGCACATTACAAATATTGCTTCCTCTGCATCTAAAAAACTTGGTTTTCTCTTTCACTCTTGGCGTTACTTTTCTTCCAAAAAGCTGCTCACTTTGTATAAATCGCAAATCTGCCCTGCCACGGAATATTGTTCCCATATGTGGGATGGCGCCCCCAAAACCTCTCTCAGGCTTCTTAATTCCATTCAGAAGATGGCAGTTAGGTTAATTAATGATTCATCTCTAACAGTCTCTCCACTCGCTCTCTCATAGACTTACTGTTTCTGCTGCATGCCTCTTCTACAGATACTTCCATGGGCACTGTTCTTCTGAATTGGCTTCTATAATTCCCGCTCTCTCTTTCAAAACAGTCCGAACATGTGCCGCCACCAGCCGACATCTATTTACTGTCCAACTTCAAACTCACAGAACCAACTTTTCATCTTCTTCGTTTATTCATTCAACTGCCGTTTTCTGGAACAACCTTCCTTCATACGTATTTCCTGAAAATTACAATCTACAGAAGTTGAAGTCCAATGTCAACAAATATCTTCTTTCGTCTTCTCAACCTCCATCCAAGCACGGTCTGAGTACTATAGGTTCTAATACCTCCCGTGTTTGGAGTTTACATAAAAAAAAAAAAAAAAAAAAAAAAGTTGATAATGCTCCAATAAAATCCGATGGAACCAACCATCCAACGAACTAGCAGCCTCACCATTCACTTTCACATTTTGCAAATTTTCCCAAACTTTAAATAGGGTAAATGAGCCCTTACTTGCAACAAAACTTCTCTTTGCTTTCAATTGTCTGCAAAGACTTTTTCTTGATTGTAAGAAGACTAAGTGGAATGCATCATTGATTTTGATCCATGATTCACTTAATCAGCAACTTCTCCATGTTGGCTAATGCACAAGAACATTCCCTTGTAATTACAATCATCGTCACAGGTGCAGAACATTTCACTTCTTTAAATGATCTTTCAGTTTATTTTAATTTCACTTCTAATTGATCTTTCATTATGGCATAACTCTGATGCAAAAGAAAATCAAATTGCATGTACAAGAGAAAGTTGGATTCACTACTCTTACACCTCTCTAAGACATTGTGCATTGAAAGAATTGTACATTAGCACCTTTAGAATCACTTCATTGTTTTACTTATAATTACTATGATTACAATAGTAAAATCTGCAATAATAATGAATTTGATGCCAAGCCCAATAACCTTATTGTTGCCAATAAGGAACAACAGATACCAGGCACATAAAGAAAAGTAGTAACACTCTTACTCATAACAAAAGTGGCTAACTACAATACCCATTGAACTACAGCCATGGCCTTCCTGCATGCTCGTAATTAATTCTCCTAAAAATTATATTTTTTTGGATGGATTTCAAATTAATTTGTGATCTTACATAAAGTCAAAGAATACAAAAGTGAGATTTGTCAGTATTTAAGCAGAAAATTTTGTAATTATGCTTAATAGATTGGAGAGTTGCACAAAATTTACCAAAGGAGAGTGCAAACATTAGTGTTTTGGACTGTCGGACTGTTAGATTTAGGAAATGCCATTTAAAGTGTCTGAAATTATAAATGATATAATGGGCAATGATAATAGCATACTTACTTTATTTTTCAGCTATGAAGAGATATGGAATTTTGTTCAAGAGATATCAAAGAACAGCAAAACTAAGTATTTCTGAGAGAAGAGGTTTAATGAAAGATCTGGAAACATCATTAATTGCAAATACCATTATTGTTGTGGTTGTATAATTTTGTACAGTGTACACGGTGGTTGTAATTAAATTAATTTACTCTAATTGTTAATATTTTAGTGGGTATTTAGTATCATTGTAGGTTCAATAACAGCAGTTATTAATTTTGTTTTTAAACAAGGGTGCATAGCAATCCTATCATATTTAAGAGTGGTCAGCAATAATGTTGGGTGATAAATACCTGAAGGTAAATCACTTTACCAACATTGAGGTAAGAATAATCATGATCTTGGGTCCTTTAACTTGTTATCAACTTATATAAGTAATTAAGTCATCAACTTGTATTTAACTTATATAAGTATCTATAATGCCAGACAAATAAATAACTTGCCCATTTAAATTTTTTTTTTTTTTTTTTAATAAATAAAAAGCTGTGGGCACTGAGAAATTCATATTCTTGGAGTTAAACTGGCCGAAAAAATTGTTAAATTTTGGCAGGGAGGGAATCAGCTGCTGCAAAAAAGTAGTGAGATTGAATTTAAAAACAATCTGATGGGAATTGCTCCGGGAGAGGGTCCAGAGAAGCTTAGAAGTGTGGCCTTGTAAGTTCCACCGACCCAAACTAGTTGGCCTTAAGTTGCTTTTTTGTACAGATATTCTTTGTGCATTGTGTTTAACGTCACCATCAGAAACCAAAGAATGGAACAACAGATTAATGTCAGGTTTTGTGAAAATCTGGGGAAATGATCTACTGAACACATGAAATCTTATGAACAGTTTTGAGAATAAGCTGTCCTGAGCACAAAAATTTTGATGGTGTAATCATTTTAAAGTGGACAGATGATCCTCAAAGTAAACGACCTGCAGTCCTGAATTGGTGAATAAAGTGTGCAGTTTACTAGCAGTATTAGACTGCAGATTAACACTGAGAATGGTAGTGAGTTAATGTGAATGAGGAATCAGTAAGGTCTTACATGTGTGAGAAAAAGAAAAATTTGCACCGAGTTGTTCCACACTGTTTGTTGAGGAAAAACTTGAAACAGTTGGATGCTTGCAAAGATTTTGTTCAAATAGCTGAGAGTGAACCTATGTGGAGCCTTATTACTGAGTACAAAACTTGGTGCTTCTAGTATAAATCTTAGACCAAAAGATAAAGTACAGAATGACAATCATAAAGCTTAGTACGACCAAACAAGGTTGATATCCAGAAATCACATATGTAGATTATGCTGATCGTATTCTTCAATTACAAATTAACAGCAATTACTGCTTAATGTATTGAAATGTTCTTTACTGAATTTTAAGCCAGAAGCTGTGCTTGGTGCTGATCATTAACAAAAAAAAAAAAAAAAAAAAAAAATATATTCCAGCACAACCACCACAAAAACAATGGTCCAAGCACCAATTGTTGGGTGTACCTCACTTCTTACATTGGCCCAATCTGAAGAGTACTATTGATCACAACCAGCCTTCTACACTGCTGTAACCCTGCACTACCTAAGAATTTTTCTACAATTCCAAAATATGCCTGCTGATATAGTAACTTCTCATGTGGAACTGAGTCAAATACTTCACTGAAATCCAAGTAAACAATGTTGAAGTTATTTTCTACATCCAGCTCATGAGTGGCCATCAAAATAGTTAACCAGGTTGGTTACATAATTTTCCCTTTACTAAACCATGTTATGTTACTGTCAGAATCCAATTCCCATCTATATGATCCTGTACTGCACTCTTGATAACCAATTCCATGATTTTCCTTACCATTAATGTCAGACTGACCAGTTGGTAGTTATTCACTTGACCATTAGATCATCTATATATATTGGTGATGCACTGGCACTTGTCCAGTTGAAGGAAATTTCTTCTGAATTGAGTGATACCCTCATAACATTAATGGTTTATGGACAATTATAGTTAGGGAAGGACATTACGTGGTTGTTTTCCATTAAGATTATTACTATAATTAATACCACTCATATACCATGCAAAATTAATAATATAGTTCATTAAGCTAATTGCCTAAATCACTATACAATTTCCTGAAGAAGCCCTCTGAGGTTGGGCAAATTCATATCTTAGCAATAAATAAACACATACACCAACCATAATAATAAGTATTTTACTGTAACTGAAAATTTACAAATTAAAATAAATAAAATTACTACACTGTATTTACAAAAACTGATATTATAATAAATTAAATTATGTACATTGTGAAAACATTAAAACTGTAATAAAATCCTCGCAATAAAATATACTAAAATAAACTGGATTAAAAGCGATAAAAACGATAAGAAACCTGGAGCTTTCGGAAGCATCGGCTTCCTTCCTCAGCAGTAACAAAACTTCCTGCAACACTTCCTTATATAACAGGCTCACGGTACTTATACACATGGTTCAGTCAGCGGATGGTCTGAACTGGAAGCGGAAACAGCTCGGGAGCGTGCCAAGCAAAACCGTTCATCCTTACTTAGGACAATGGTTTCAAATAGAGGATGCATATGCATACCTCTCTCACTATTCATGATATTGTTGTCAGATGAACTGATTCGTAAGTTCTCGAGGCATTTACGGTCCCAGAACCCATGCTCTCGATCCACAATAACCGCATCCCATGCGGTTATTGTGGATCGGCAGATTTAGTAGAGGAACAGAGTCCAACCATCAGGAACCATTTGTTCCTGTAGCTACCGCATACATTCCTTACTATCCGGGCTTACTGAGCATCTAGCGAGAATTTTGCGTGGTTATAAAACACGCTGTGTGCAGCTTCCCGGGCGGAGGTTGCACACGGTTGTGTCCCAAGTAAAAGACCCAATAGCAAAGGACCTGAGTAGTGAAGTGGTATACAGGATAAAATGCCCGGATTGTGGGGAATGTTATGTGGGTCAGGCAAAACGACAGCTCAAGGATCGTCTGGGGGAGCATGCAAATGCTATAAAAACCACTGATTACAAGTCTGCTGTGGCCGAGCATTTTTGGGAGAGGCAGCATCAAATCTCCCCAGAGGATGCGGTTATTGTGGATCGAGCGCATGGGTTCTGGGACTGTAAATGGCTCAAGAGCTTATGAATCAGTTCATCCAACAACAATATGATGAATAGGGACAGAGGTATGCGTATGCATCCTCTATTTGAAACCATTGTCCTAAGTAAGGATGAACGGTTTTGCTTGGCACACTCCCGAGCTGCTTCCAGTTCGGACCATCCGCCGACTGAACCACATGTATAAGTACCGTGAGCCTGTTATATAAGGAAGTGTTGCAGGAAGTTTTGTTACTGCTGAGGAAGGAAGCCGATGCTTCCGAAAGCTCCAGGTTTCTTATCGTTTTTATTGCTTTTCATCCGGTTTATTTTAGTATATTTGATTGCAAGGATTTTATTACAGTGTTAATGTTTTCACAATGTACATAATTTAATTTATTATAATATCAGTTTTTGTAAATACATAGTGTAGTAATTTTATTTATTTTAATTTGTAAATTTTCCGTTACAGTAAAATACTTATTCTTATGGTTGGTGTATGAGCTTATTTATGGCTAAGATATCACTATACAATTTAATGTGACGTTTCAGGCATCTTACTGATGCCCACCATCAGACCAAGCTGGTGGGGGACAGAGAAATACAAGGGGTATCAAAAAGTTCGTACCCTGACCTAGATAAAACATCACTAAGAAGTTGCTGTTTTTAATATAAATTGTCTACATATTCAATAACTGACATGTGAAATTTCATTCCCATAGGTGATCGTACACCAGAGGTTGAGCCCGAATCTGAGGAAGGATGCTGTGGTTGACAAAGTGGAGTATCGAACAGTGATCAAATTCCTGCATTTGCAGAGCAAGAAAGCTCAGGAAATTGAAGAAGAAATGAAAGCTGTGTATGGGCACAATTGTCCATCCTATGACACTGTAAAAAAGTGGAAACAGGAGTTCCATTGTGGTCATACAATTGTCTTTGAAGGGCTAAGAGAAGGAAGGCCATCAACATCCACAGCCAGTGAAATGGTTGCAAAGGTTGAGCTGTTGGTGCTGAGTGACAGACCTGTGACATCATTTCATTGCAGATGCAGTGGGAATTGGTTATGGGTCTGCCCACAGCATTTTACATGACCATCTGCACATGTCTAAGGTCTCCATACGATGGGTTCCAAGATTGCTGACGCCTTTGCAGAAGCAATGTCAAATGCAATGTTCTCACCAACTGTTGGATTTGTGTAATGCGAATGTCAAGATCTTTTTTTGATCGGTTGTTGACAAATGCTGGATCTGGAGACTAAAGACATCTCAAAGCAGTGGAAGCACACTTCCTAAAAAGGCAAAGACCACTCCATCTGCGAATAAGGTGATGTCCATATTTTGGGAGAGAAAAGGGTATTCTGACAGATTACCTACCTCGTGGTTCCACATTTACCGGAGAATACTACAGAAATCTTTTGAAAAAGTTACGCGATACTTTGAAGGTTGAAAAGGTGTGGAACGTTAACCAAAGGTGTCAGTCTTCTGTCAGACAGTGCACCGGGTCACATGGCTGTTGCCACCACCACCAACTTTGTTGTCCGGTGCTGCTTCGAACTACTGCAGCACCCACCCTATTCTCCTGACCTAGCACATGACTTCTCGTTTCTAGAAATATGCCACTTTGATTCATCTCAGGAAGTCATCAATGAAGTGGAATCGTGGTTTCAGGCAAAAAGGTTCAGTGCATTGAACAACTGATCCATAGATGGGAAAAATGTGTTACTATACATGGAGAGTACGAAAATTTTTTATTTTGTTTCTCAGAGCAAACTAAACTAGAATTACAATTAATAAGCTTTCGGCTGGGAGGCAGCCTTCTTCAGATTGAATACATGAATGGCAGTTGGAATAGAAATGTGCACTGCCAGGATGGTGCGTGAGGCACGTGGTTAATTGTTTGTTGATGTTTGTGGCTGTGACATATGGTGGTGACGTGGCCAGCGTTTGTCTATGGATAGAATTACTGCCTCTGTGATGGGGTTAACTTGGCAACCACTGTTCCTGTTCAAAGAGGCATCCGAGCATTTTATATTTAACGATTCCAACCAGGTGCGCTTTAGGTAATGGTGGGACCTGTCCACGACATCGCGGTGTGGGTCGATGTCGTGGCGGGTTGTCCAGACATTCTCGGCGATAGCTGAGTGTTCTACATCTGCCAAATGGATCGCCCTTTTATGTTCTGAGAGACGTTTCTCGAGTCGACGTCCAGTCTCTCCAAAGTAGCAGCTGTGCAGTCACGGCAAGAGATGCGATAGACCAAACCGCTCTGTAGAAGAGTGGGGACGGGTGTTTTTATGTTGGAGATAAGAGAATGCAGTTTCTTGCCTGGGAGTTGGATGCATTTTATCCCATATGATTTTATGGGATAAAATCATATGGGATTTTATCTCATATTTATCTCATCTGCGGAGCTGGACACACTCCAGCTCCGCAGATGAGAGACGCAAAGAGATCACCAGAGTCAAAGTAGACCTTATGAAGTGTGGCTATCCCACCGACGTCCTTGACAGGTGTGATCTACAGGCACGCGACAACCAACAGCAACGCCAACAGTGACGAGTCATCCACGAGGGCATTTATCCCAAACTACCCCAACCTGTCACAACAGATCGGTAGAATCCTAAAATCATATGGGATAAAATGCATCCAACTCCCAGGCAAGAAACTGCGTTCTCTTATCTCCAACGTAAAAACACCCGTCCCCACTCTTGTACAGAGCGGTTTGGTCTATCGCATCTCTTGCCGTGACTGCACCAGCTGCTACTTTGGAGAGACTGGACATCGACTCGAGAAACGTCTCTCAGAACATAAAAGGGTGATCCGTTTGGCAGATGTAGAACACTCAGCTATCGCCGAGAATGTCTGGACAACCCGCCACGACATCGACCCACACAGCGATGTCGTGGTTGTGGACAGGTCCCACCATTACCTAAAGCGCACCTGGTTGGAATCGTTAAATATAAAATGCTCGTATGCCTCTTTGAACAGGAACAGTTGTTGCCAAGTTAACCCCATCACAGAGGCAGTAATTCTATCCATAGACAAACGCTGGCCACGTCACCACCATATGTCACAGCCCCAAACAATTAACCACGCGCCTCACGCACCATCCTGGCAGTGCACATCTCTATTCCAACTGCCATTCATGTATTCAATCTGAAGAAGGCTGCCTCCCAGCTGAAAGCTTATTAATTGTAATTCTAGTTTAGTTTGCTCTGAGAAACAAAATAAAAAATTTTCGTAATGAATCCAGAGCACGTAGGCCTTTTTTACTATGGAGAGTACATAGAAAAGGATGGAAGTTTTACCTTTCTAGGGCTATTATTTATAGGTAAGGGTACAAACGTTTTGATACTCCCTCGTATAAAGGGTTACAAATTTGAATATTACAATTGCAATTAATATTACAATTCCACTAAGTTAATTGTGGATAATAATAAATTATTAAGTTTGAATTACCGTTCTCACCAACAATAGAAAACAGATATTAAATTAAGTAAAACCAAATACGTGACTATTACATGCTTACCCGCTGTCAGACTCCTCTTGCAAATGCTCCTAGAAATCTGAAGTGCATACTGGCAAGGGATGCTGCCAGCAGTTAATTTACAGGGGAGGGATTAAGACCATTAGCCAATGGAATGTTGCCAAGTGTTCTACCCTGGATCCAGTGGTTCTCTGGTGTAGTAGTGGTCTTTGCTTTCATACTCTGAATGTGAGGGTTATGCAGGCTTGTTCTGGGGGGGAGGGGGTCTGAAAGAGGTTATATGTGGACTGCTTCTCCAGATATTTTCATTTCTGCTTTGATTTTCTTATCAAAAAGGTGGAAATATTGTAGGTAGAAGTTTTGTGAGATTAAAGCTGTTGCTCTTGACTTTTCAAAGGCTTGATTGTTTTTGGCTTAAGGGTCTTCTAAATAAGCTTCCATCTTATGGATTGTTAACTGTTTTTTTTTTTTTTTTGCAATTGGGTATCCAGTTTTCTCTCTGACAGCTCACTGCAGGTGATGGTAGATGGCTTTCTGTCTTCTAACTTCTGCACTAATGCTGGTTTTCCCCAAGGTTCCTACTCTTTTCCTCTTGTATATTAATGACCTCCCATTGTCCAGAAATCCCATCCATAGTTTTGCTGATGATACTGCATTCCACCTTTGAATTTGAGAAACCTTGCTCTGCTTGAACAGCTTCATCCTCTCAAATATCTAATACCAATTCCCTAAATGCTGATCTGGTAATTACTTCAAACTTGGTCCTGTTTTCTATCTAGCAAAGAAAGGATTCTTCTGCTCCTGTACTCATCTTCGATGACACTCAGATTTCTAGACAAGATTGCAAATCTCTGTTAAGGATTACCCCGACTTCTAATTTCTCTCTTGGCATAAGCACATCACAAATGTTGCTTCCTCTGCATCTAGAAAACTGGGTTTTCTCCTTTGCTCTCACTTTTCTTCCAAACAGTTGTTCACTCTGTACAAATCCTACCTACCATGAAATATTATTTCACATCTGGGATGGTGCCTCCAAACCTCTGTCAGGCTTCTAGATTCCATTCAAAAGAGGACAGTTAGGTTACTTAATGAGCCATATCTAACAAAGTCTCTCTGCTCTCTGTGTCATAGATGTTCTGTTTCTGCTGCATGCTTTTTCTCTAGATAATTGCATAGGCACTGTTCTTCTGAAATGGCTTCTATAATTCCTACTCTCTTTTCCAAACAGTCCACACATGCTGCAACCAGTCAGCATCTTTTTACTGTCCAAATTCAAACTTGCAGAACCAGCTTCTCTTCTTCATTGTTTCCTTCAACTTCTGTTTCGGAATATTTTCCTTCACAAGTATTTCCCCTGAAAATTACACTCTACATAAAGTCTAATGGCAACAAGTACCTTCATCTTCTTGACCTTCAACCTGCATGGTACTAAGTACTGTACATTCTAATTCCTTTCTTCTTTAGGGTTTGCATATATATATAATTTTTTTTTTTTTTTTTAATGCATATATATTCAGAATGGTAGCTGTTATCCATTTAAAATTTCAGAGCTTGTTTAGAATACTCTCGGAGCCTGTTTTTGACACATTTACCTCCATCAGTTAGCAGCTAGTCTCTAATGGCAAAGGAAAGGGATCTGGGAATTAAAATATCTGCAGATATGAAGTTTTCTAAATAGCGTAAACAGCAGCCAAGAAAGCCAATGGTGTCCTATTGATGATTTATTGAATGTTATCCTGTGGAGATAAGGAGGTCATAATCCCATTGAACAAGGCAATTGTAAGACCACATTTGGAATACAGTACTGTGTTCAAGTATAGAGACCTCATCTGAATAAAGACGTTGAGCTTCTTGAAAGGGACCAAAGGCAGGCAACTCGAATAGTGAGATCGGCACAAGGACGACTGTATTAGCAAAGACGGATTATGTGGGCTACAGAGCTTGCAACCAGGCACCTCATAGTTGACCTGATTGAGGTTTATAAGGCTCTGAGATGGATCAGTAAACTGAATGAAGGTGGAATTCTCACTATTATAAAGAATTCCAGAACTAGAGGCCATAAATTCAAATTACAGGGGTTGAGGTTTAGATTACATTGTAGGAAGTTGTCTTTTAGCCAATGATTGTTGGAACAAGTTGCCCTCAACATGGGCACCTGTACATGGTGAGGGGACCTCCCAGTGACGCTGCTGGTCATCCAGATTAGTGTTACTGGTATCCGAAGCCCACAGCCTAGGTTCCAGGCTAACATCAATGGAATCTGGCATGTTTGCCGAGTGCTGTGACCCATGGAAATTTGGAAAGGAGCATCTTGGTAGTTGAGGGGGCCCAGCTTCAACACACCACTTTGGCCCCTGCTTCAACAAGACGGGTGGTCCTGGTTGGCTCAGCTAGGATCAATCAGCTAGTGGGTTTGCCTGCAAGGGTCAACCATGGCAATGCCATGCCCCTACCCTCATCGTCCGAGGGACAGGATTCAGGCTGGTGGCGATGCGGGTATATAGTGTTTGGGTAGCCCTGGCATTCCATTCTAATGCGGTGCATTTATTGCTTGCTGGGTAGTGGGCATCCATTTGGGCTCCGTGGTTCAGCCAGGGCACAACAAATAAAAAAAACTCCATGAATCCTGATAAAATTCTTTCTTTTGGTGCTGCAACCTGGTCCCTGTCCAAAAAATTAGATGCTGATCCTGCTGATGTAACCAGCAAAATGACAACAAACTGAAACTGTATCAGGTCCAACATCCTGCTTCCTGAGAATGCAAGAAACCTTTAGGGGAAAATGTCACCCTTTTTTATCCAGAAGGGTTGGCAGGAGATCCTAAATCAGTAAAATGGCTTTAATAGGGAGATCCTTGCAGAGACCAGAAGTAATAGACATTCAGAACAGCTCCTCTGAGCCACATCTATTGGGGGAATGCCCATCACTGTTACACCCCACAAGACATTGAACTCATCCCGTTGTGTTATCACCCAATGGGATCTCGTGGATGTGACTGAAGAGGAAATCTGTTCTGAATTGAAACTCAAAGGAGTGAGAGCCATGAAATGAATGTTCATGCATAGGAATGGGAAGCTTGTTCCCATGAGAAACATCATCCTAACATTCAATTCACCTACGTCGCCTAATGAAATCAAAGCTGGCTATGTTAACTGTCCAGTGCATCTGTACATACTAAATCCCTTACAGTGCTTTAAGTGCCAAAAATACACACTCACAGATGCCTAGCCGTGGTGGCCTTGCATGTGCTCGATGTGGTGCAAAAGACCACAAAACAACGTTCAGCTGAAAAACCATCATGCATTAACAAGCCAAGGAGAGCACCCTGCATACTCATGATTACATTGTAGGAAGTTGTGGAAAGAAGAAACTCGCCACTTAAGGCAGAGCGGAACATATCAGAAGGCAAAAAAAAGTGGTGAAACCTATAAATGTAAACAAACCTATCTACAGTAGCAGGGAGATGTTCCATTGGAACCCAAACTGAAATGACTATACCACCAAAAAAGTCGTTCACTCCTATCGCTGACTACCTCTTAAGATGACCAACACCCGCAAAGAAAGAGCACTGAACTGCCACTCCCATATCGATACCTCCTAATGCTCCAGTAAAAAAAGTAGAGAATAAGAAGCCTGAAGTAGAAAAGAATAAGTCTCAGGTATCCACAAGAAAATATGGAGGTTGATAAGGAGGTACCAGATGATTCAGTCTTGGAACTCTGCGGAGAAGGAAATGGACACGGGATGCTGCCCAGTGTCCATTTCCTCCTCTGCAAAACGTCCATACTTCCCCAAAAAAGATAAATCCAAGACTGAAAAAAAGTAAGCCTTTGGAAACTGCCAGATGAACTCACCAAGCCAAAATAATGGCTGAATTCCTACAATGGAATTGTAGATTCTGGCAAAATACTGATGACATCAAGACCTTCCTGCAGAAGCACGAGCCAGTCTGCTTTTTCTTGCAGGAGACTTACCTAAGGGCAAATGATGACCCCAGACTGTGTAGGTTTGTAATCAGAGCAAAAGGAAGAAACGCATCAGCACTGAGCCTGTTCAGTGCATTCGACGCCTTGTACACCTCAATCAGATCACCTTGCGGGTGCCTAGTCTCCAGACACTGCAATTTGCAGAACTTAAGCCATTCTTCATAAGACCGCCCCTTTGTTCACTTCACCAGTCTTGTTGCCCTTCTCCGTACTCGTTCTAGCAACTCTACATTTCCTAAAATGAGGCTTCCAGACCTGTATGCAGTACTCAAAGTGGCCTGACCATTGCTGTATACAAGGGGATAATTACCTCCTTATCCCTGCTAGCAAAATTCTGTATATCATTGACATGACTCCATGATCAACTCTGAAGCCTCTCTACACTACTCAGAAAATACCTTACTGCACAATTACCCCCCACATCTTTTTCGTTCTTTACTGCTCTGAGTGGCGCCTCCGTAGCCAGGTGGGAAGGAGCAGCAGCGTGTAGCACACCCCTTCTTGATTAGACCGGGGTTCAAGCCCGTCGCCACCAAATACGGAGGATGCGGAAAGGTCAGGGAATGACCACCGCATATCCCCGGAGTAATATGGCCTTAGTTGCTAATGCTCCTAAAAAAAAAAAAAAAAAAAAAAAAAACCAAACTGCTCTGAGTGTAACACCACCCAGTTTCTGGGGGGTTACTGCTACCCATATGCAATACTTTGCATTTGTCAATGTGAAACTTCAGTTGCCACTTCTCAGCCCAACTTTTCCAGATCCTGTTATTATTATTATTAGCCATATGGTGCAAGGAAGCCGGAGGCTTATGTGCACCAGCCAAAAAAAAAAAAAAAAATTCTGAGTTACCCTGAGAGAGAGAGAGAGAGAGAGAGAGAGAAGCAGAAGGGAATCACCAAGAAAGAAAAGAATAATATCCAGCAGGACCCTGGGAGTGCCACGCCCATACTCACCAAATGTGACAAATGCAAAGTACTCCATATGGGTAGCAGTAACCCACTGTTGCAGCAGAATACTGTCATTACTGTTACTAACAACTCTGCTAACCTTTGCATCATCTGCAAAGTTTGACATTAAAAAAAAAAAAAGTCTTGTTTATACTCCTGCATGAACACCAGGTCGGTGAAGTTTACAATAAATCAATCAGTAAAAAATCAGTACAAACGTTAATTGTATTAAGTTTGATATACCTTCATCAATATCATTGATAAATATACAAAACAACAATAGGCCCAACATCGAACCCTGGGGGACACCACATTAGTCTAGTAAGATCAATGTCCATTGATTCCCACGCTCTGTCTTCTCCCATTTAACTATCGTTTTATCCATTATAGCAACTTGCCCTTATATGCCCTTGCCTGCTCCAATTCGTAAACTAGTCTTCCAATGCTCTCATAATTATGGCTAAGGGTTTGCTTACTTCCTTTACTTTTTTTTTTTT
Source organism: Mastigoproctus giganteus (assembly GCF_048544385.1). NCBI lineage: Eukaryota > Metazoa > Arthropoda > Arachnida > Uropygi > Thelyphonidae > Mastigoproctus > Mastigoproctus giganteus. The sequence continues at coordinate 145,117,403 of NC_143577.1, forward strand.
TTGGTAGTTGTTGGCGCATAGGCTTCTTTGGCCATAATGCACCTCCCAAGGTTTTTGCAGTACTTTGATCCAAGCCCGAGGCGGGAATCGAACCCGCGACCTTTGGGTTGCTAGGTAGGCACTTTACCCACCCGGCTAGCCCAGTCGGCTACTTCCTTTACTGCCTCCTTTAATATAACTGGATAGATCCCACTGCCCCAGGTGCCTTTCTTATGTTTAACTTCAACAATTTCTCCTGCACTTTGCTCTCAGTTATTACAAAATTATTTGTCTCCCTATTAGTTAAACATATGGCCTTTGAATAGTTCATGTGTGAATGTAGATGCAAAATACTCAGTTTGGCAGCTATCTGAGAATGGTCATGTACAGTCAAACCATTGATATCAAGTGGACCAATCTGATTCATCCCCTTGCTGTTGGAATTTATATAAGTAAATAAGTCTTTGCCAAAGATTTCTCATAATCTGCCTCTGCTTGCCTTGTCCTTTGTGACTTGATTACATACTAGCTTATATCTAACATAGTCTTCTGTGTTGCCTGATAATTTATATGCATCCCATGCATTTTTCTTCTCTGCTATGACTTATTAATTCATCTGACATCCATTTGGGCCTAGAACAGTATTTCTTAATTGGAACAAAAAGCCTAGTAGCTGCCAAGATTACTTCCTCGAATGCTTCGCATTTAGAATTTGCTGTTGGCAACATCATCAGTTGGGGTCTCACTGTATAGAATTTCAGAAATCTCTGAGACCACTGTAGTCACCTTTACGAAAGCAAAAAGGGCCCTTTTGTTTGACAAGGCTCTCATCATATGCTCTCACCTATCGTGTCTGGGCAGGACTCATGACTTTTTTTCAATTGTTAGGTAAATCTGCAGATCTACACTAGTGCCGTGTATGATATCACCTTTTGTGGCCTAAAAAAAGATATCCTCTCTACGTTATCAATTTCTGTCCCTGGGAGACATACCCTCGTCCTATTCCATCTATCCTTTTGGCACAATATATTTCCTGTTTCCCTGACAATAGAGTCACTGACAATAACTAGCTCTTGTGGGACCAGCACATTCTGCCCTGAAGCTATGTTGCCTGATGCACAAGAGTGAGCTGTTCCATTGAGTTGGGCAGCTGAGAGCTTTATTGGTCCCCGTTTTAATTCCTTCGAGGCCATCTACCCGACTCTTCAAACTCTCATTTCTTCACATTCTTTGCACCTAGCACACAAAGACATCCTCCATGGGTAGGTCATGTCCCGTTCCGGAAAGATCCACAAACATGTCACATTTTTCACATTTTTTAGACTGATACATTGGAGAAGCACCCTCTTCGGTTCTCCACGAACCACGGCATGTCTGCTACTTTGTGCACATTGCTGTACTGCTCTAGTCTGGGGCATGATATCCGTTTAAATACAAATTAATTAACAATAAAAATTAATAAGATTCATAAATTTGATTTATTGACAATACATACTAAGCTAACATTCCTTATACAGTGTATGTATTACGCTATCTAGTTTAACATTATACCTTATGCTATCGAGTTCAAGATATATGTTACGTTACTCAGAGGGAGGACAATTAAATTAGAATAATGAAATACCTTTAAAGCAATCACAAATGCATATATACCATTAAGAAAATATAGCATGAGGAGGATGGCAGAATACGGAGCTGGCCAGTCTAGTAGAGTAGAAAAAGATCGTCCAGGAAAGTTAGTGATGAAGAGCAGAGCTGGCATGTTGACTGAGGAACTCGCCCAGGGCTCCGCCCTCGCACAATACAAAATGGTTAATGAAGTAATTATTATAAATTATATGGTTTGCACAGAATCAACAAGAAATGAAAGAATTGTTTTTGTTTGATGTGTCGGGCAATAGCTAATTGGTGCTTACTGACACGTGACCAATGTCCTGATTGGTCTATACTTGTCGTGCGTCAGCTCAGATGATGGTGTCTTTTGAAGAATATTTTGTGTCTTAAGCAACTCCTCCAAAGTGGCTTACATTTTTGCACTTGGTTTACTAAATACCCGTCTTTCGTTATTTATTCATAGTGCTTATTTAAATTTTCTCTTGTACCAGTGTGGCTCCTCTTATGACGGTTGCTTCGTTCCACCTACATTCCATATATAGATTGTCATAATTTGGTAAGTTAAAGTTATTTTGTTTAATAAATTATTTAATCTGTGAACGACTATACAACAAGTGTGATGATCGAAAACGCATTTGCACAAGATTTAATAATATTGCATATGCTTTTTGAAGAAAAGTTATTTGCATTTACAGTAAAATGGGCAAGCAAAATAATATTGAATATGTTATATGAAAATTGAAAAAAAGTTTTTTGCATTTACAGTAAAATGGGCAAGTGAAATAGACCAGAATCGTAAATATCCTAGTGGATCTGAAAAAAGAAAAAATTTGCAAAGTAACAAGATGCAGCATCTAAATTGCAAAATGCAATAATGAAACAATAATATATTACTAGTGAAGAAGAAGAATAGGAGATCAAGAAATAAAAGAACACTCGAGAGAAAAAGAAATGGGAGGTCAAGAAATAAAAGAACACACGGAAGAAGAAATAGGAAATCAAAAATAAAAGAACATAATGAAGCTTCTGAAGCCCATTCTGGTGTTGGTGTCGAAAATTTTGCTATTGAAGATCCAGCAACTTGGCCAAAATATATAATATCCGACCAGATGAGAACATTACTAATTAAAAAAGGACCAGTTCAAATGAAATCTGATAATTTCCCACAAAGCAATGGAAAGATGCTTTTCCAAATACTATTATACAAAGCAGTTACCAAACGGCAAAATTCAACAACGCCGGTGGTTAATAAACTCATCAAGTTCTGACAGCATGTGGTGTTTTGCCTGTAAACTCTTTTCCTATTCAGAAATTGCTTTTTATAGCAAAGGATTTAATGATTGGTCTCACCTAAATCCAAGAACGTGAACGGTCACCAGTTCATCGCAAATGTATGAATAGTTTAATGATTAAACTATTCATAAATTTGCGATTAAACTTTAATCGGAAGGGAACTAAATTTAATTAAGGAAACATCACTATATGTGTGAAGTGAAGAACTTATAAAAGAAAAGACGGAAGAATTATGTCAAGTATTTGTCAGGATTATTGGAGGAATTATCTACTTGGCAAAGCACAATTTAGCATTAAGAGGAACAAGTGACAAACTTTTCAACCCCAGGACATTTCCTTGGCCTTATGGAACTGATTTCCAAATTTGATCCAGTTTATAAAAAAAACCACATAATTCCTTAGAAAGACAAAGCACTGGTTGCAAAAAAAAATATTACATATTTTCCCCATAGAATACAAGATGAATTAGCTGAGCTAATTGGTTCAAAAATAAAGCAAACTATTGTAGACATGATAAACTCATCTAAATACTATTCTGTTTTACTTGACTGTACTCCAGACATAAGACAACAAGAACAGTTATTGATTGTATTCAGGTTTGAGTATATCAAAGATGCTAAATTTGAGATTCGTGAAAATTTTGTCACATTTTTAATTGTTAACGATACAACTGGAAAGGGTTTATTTGACAGATTGAAGGCATTATTAAAATAACTGAAAATTGCCGAGGACGAGGATACGATAATGTGTCAAACATGAAAGGTATCGATAAAGGAATTCAGGCGTGGTTTTTGAAGGAACACCCTAAAGCGATATATACTCCCTGTGCATGTCACGATATAAACCTTGTTTTGGGTGATTTTGCCAAATCTTCCGAACTTGGAGTAAAATTTTTCAAGACAATATAACGAATATATACTTTATTTTCATCATCGACATCTCTTTGGAATCTGTTGAAAAAACACGTAACGCAGTATACACCAAAACCTTTGTCAGAGACTAGCTTGGGTGTGTTGTACTACCAGTAAAAATTCTAACTGGTAGAATTTTTTTCAGTATTGAATGAAATTCAAGAAAAGGTTTCGGACGATCTAACTGTAGAAATCAGGAGCATTGAGAAATATGCACAAATTTGAATTTATTTTAAGCCTTGTAATTTGGTATGAATTACTCAAAAGTTAATTTCGTTAGTAAATTGTTGCAAAGTTTAACAATGCGTATAGATATAGCAGCGAGGCATTTGGAAGAGTTAATTTCTTTCAAAAGTATAGGGAGAATGGATACATCTCTTGTTTATTATTATTAGCCGTATGCTGCACGATACAAAAAAAAAAAAAAAAAAAAATTCCCGTGGTACCCTGAGAGAGACAGACAGAAGTAGAAAGGGATAAGCAAGAAAGAAAAGAATGGTGTTATCCAGCTCAGGGCCCTGGATTTGCCAAGCCCATACTCACCGGATGTGAGCCCCTGGGGTTTAGCAACAGCTAAACAGTTATGTGAGGAACTAAGCATTGATATCTCCTTCAAGGAGCGGAGTGTTGGTCGAAAAAAGATTTTTTGATTATGAAGGCAGAGATGATCCCACATTGCACCCAAGAAATTTACAAAATCAATTTATTTTCATTAATTGTTGATGCTACCGTAGTATCGTTCGAAAAACATTTTGAATTGTATAAAGAGCAAAATATCTTTGGTTTTTTATACGATCTCAGTAAATTGCGAGTCATGCCTGAAGCTGACCCAAAACAACTAGAAAATTTTTGTTCAATATTTCATACAGATGTTGTATCGATAAAATTGATTTTTATGAGGAAATTAAAATGTTTAGAACCATTGTACCCATCAGTTTCACGTCTTGATGTACTGCAGTACATACACTCCGAGAATTTAACGGAGTTGTACCCTAATACAGTAGCTAATATTAACAAATCCCAGGATAGTAGCTTCAAGTGAAAGATTGTTTTCAAAATTAAAACGAATACAGAACTACCTGTGATCGTCAGTCTTTCAAGAAAGGCTTACTTCATTACTATTAATATCAATTGAGCACGAATTGGCAGATAAAATAAATTACGATGATATAGTGAGTGATTTTGCGGCAAAAAGGGCCAGGAAAATGTATATGTGATAATTAAATACAGGGCGGACATAAATAAATGATAGTCACGTGACAACAAATTATCCACAATGTTATTAAAACTATATTCTGTTTTCCTAAAGTTAATCCAAACTACTTTCCGAAAATAACTGCATATATCAAAGTAATGTCAAAAATTAATTTTATCATTCAGTTTTGGCCGTACTTTACATCGTTTACAATTTTTGTTACTGACTGTATTTAGAAGGGTTCTTTTATTTCTGTAACGATTATCAGTAATTTTTATGACTATAATTCTGAATTAGTGGATTTATATCAGGTTAGTGGCACACTTCAATAATTTTTGATAACCCTGTAGTTATTTATGCAACAAGAGTGAAAAGTGGTGTATGAGTTAATAAAACACTTTTCACTTGAGTTGCATATAATATTTTTTCTAAGCCCGTAATTAAAACGGTTTGAAAGAAATATTTGACATTTATAATGGCATTTCATAACCTAACGAAAACTGTAATTTGAATTCTACCATTTGACATTACTGCAGTCGAGTTGAAGATTATTGGTTAAAAATGACTCATAACCATAGTAATCAGTTCATAAGAGTGAAATAATGACACGTAATGGACTTTTACCGCACTCTTCCTTACTTTTTTTTTTTTTTTTTTAACTGTTAGAAAAGCCACTACTTTAAACATGCATATGAATGAATCATAAGGTACTGTTTATCTCAGGTGTAGAAAATAAATTTATGTATTACTGATTGTTTTTCTTTATTTATTATTGTAATGGAAATGCATGTGATATTTCTAGTCAATTGTTTTTTATTTATCAGTATATTAAATATCAATCATAATATCATGTTATGTTATTTTCTTCCTACATGAAATAAATATGTAATAAGTATGAAAATTTGAAACATTGGTTAACCCCCCTCCTCCTTTTAGTCCTAACTTCATACACTGTTTGTCTCACCTTGCACTCGGCCCCACAAAGTTTGTGGCCGACTCTGATGAAGAGTACTGATGCCTACACCAGCTAAAGGTTAATCTCTTATATCATCTTGTAAGGGTACAAGAGGTGATAAAGTACATGTACCAGCAAATCAGAATGTCTTATAATTGGGAGATTTTAACTTTCCAGATATTGACTGGAACCTATGGGTTGGTCACTCAAACAGTGGCAAGGTTTTTGCAGACTTATTGACTTTCTACAGCAGCATGTTAGAGAGGCAATATTTTTGATCTGATAATCAGTAGTGGTCCTTCATGCATTAAGAATCTGCAGATAAAAGAACCATTAGGTGGAAGTGATCACAGTGTATTGATGAGATTTAATTAACTACCATCAAGGATAAAGGGAAATTTTTTTTTTTTTTTTTTCATAAAGGTGACTAGAGTGGTCACAGTTTTTAATTTCTATACAGTGAGACAAACTAATGACGTTAGTTCCTGGAAAATCGCTCACATAGCAGAGTATATCCAATATCCTTGTGTACTTTTACTTTTTGAATGGGTGATCCGTTGATGGCAAGGTTGGTATCATTGCATGACTTGTTTCAGGTAAAAGACATTTGTGCTGTCTTTGCTTTATTAATCTGATTTAGGCCAGATATTGTTCAAGTTAATTGATCTTTTAAGAACCTGATTTTGGTCAGAAAATGTGATGTAAAATTTTAGGCCATCAGCATATGACTGAAAGTCAGTTCGAGATGACAGGAAGGGCTCCATTGCTGCGGCAAATAGGGTTGATGGTAGGACTCCTCCCCTGTGGGACACCCCTATTAGTAATGCACGTTGCCCAAAAGCTGCGATGAGAGATGATATGTCTATGCTCCAGGATCGATTTAATGATGCTGAGTATTTTCTGTGATGTTGAAGTAATGCTAGCGAATAGTAATTAGAGCTGTTATGTCTATTTTGTCACAGGCTGCTTTTATATCAAAGAAAATAACATTAAGCTGGGTTCTGTTGAGAGCTTTCTGGATTCTGATAAGGGTGTCCATGAGGTTGCTATTAGTATATCTTAATCACTGTATGGAGGTACAGGGTCCCGTAATTGAAACAGTGGTCCGCAATGGAGGGCTGAATTGTTGTGGCCACTTGGGGTCTCTGCATTGGGACTGGATGGACAAAGTATGTGTTCCAGTTCTTTGGGACGGCGCCTCCGTAGCCAGGTGGGAAGGAGCAGCAGTGCGTAGCACACGCTTCTTGATTAGACCGGGGTTCGAGCCCGTCACCACCAAATACGGAGGATGCGGAAAGGTCAGGGAATGACCACTGCACCGGAGCAATATGGCCTTAGTTGCTAATGCTCCTAAAAAAAACCAAAATAACAAAATAACAGTTCTTTGGGATCTTTCCACTTTCCAGGATTTTATTGAAAATATGGACCAGGCCGTCTATAATACAGTATACTGTCGATTTTCCAAGACAGATGGTAAAAAAAATCAAGAATAATCAATTTCCTGGTTAATCCAAAAATACAGTAAGTCCCCCACATACGTTCCAGAACTTTTTTTTTTTTTTTTTGTTTATACTCTGGCACGACCACCAAGTCAGTGTAGTTTACAATAAATCAATCAATGCAAATATTAATTGTATTTAGCAGTCATGGGCTTGAACTCCGGTCAACTCAAAGAGTGTGTGCTACTGCACTCACTCCTGACCAGTCGGCAACGTCAGGCCTCTTATGTAAGTCGAGTTTTGCATAACTTGGGAGTGACTAATAAAATATTTCTACTATATCCGATATGCTAAAATTACGAAAACCACATATCCTCAGAAAAATAGTTATATATTTTTAATTAGTTCAATTAAAAACTATCTGGGGACAGTAGTGTTGTTATTTGGTTTTTAGGAGCATTAGCAACTAAGGCCATATTGCTCCGAGATATGCGGTGGTCATTCCCTGATCTTTCCGCATTTGGTGGTGACGGGCTCGAACCCCGGTCTAATCAAGAAGCGTGTGCTATGCACTGCTGCTCCTTCCCGCCTGGCTACAGAGGCGCCAGGACAGCAGTGAAGTAGCCAGAGTGGTACTAAGAAAAGAAAACTTAAAAGGAAGAAAAAACGCATGTTATTGTCCTTTTCAAAACTGATACTGTATGTATTTTGTAGCCTTGGATATTATAGTTGACTTCATTGGTGCCAATCCATTTGCCACTTTTTGTATTGTCTTTCTCCTTTAATATCATGTTCACCGTTGACACTGATGGTAAACTGTTGTTGACAAATCTGAATTCAAAGCAATACTTGTTAATGTTTGACCATTTTCATACATCATTATTTAATTTTCTGATCCAACTCGATCGCTTTCCTTTTCTTGACAGTATACTAGATTTACTAGTATACTGTCACTTACTTAGTCGGCACCATGATAACGGTCGAAATAAAATTTTCTGTAAACTTTACAGGGTTAAAGCAAAAACTCACAATTATTACCCCATGCAAGCTCACATTTCTGGAGGTCATTACCATAAAACAAAAAAAAAAAAAAAAAAAAAATTGCAGTTTCTGGTTTATTGGGCTTTTTTGTTAGTGCAATCTATTATAAACCGATAGTAAACACAATCTTATTGCATTTGTTTTAAAATTTTAGCTGGAGTTCTGTGGGTTTTTATGTTATTATGGTGTGCCCCTTCACTGAAATCTTCAGTCAAAAAACAAATTTTGAAGATCCCCTTTTCATTCCTATTATTAAACTTGTTACTTCGATCTCACTAGTGTAATTTGTGTGTGCTGTGGTCGTCGTTATTGATTGCTTTTTTTTTTACTATTTTAAATTTTACAATCCTTAAAAAAAAGTGAAAAAAATTGCACAAGTCCATAGTTACATTCAGTCAGGGACTTTACTGTATTGAAAAATGTTCAAGAACCTAGGTAAAAAATATGGTATAGATAAAAAAAACTTACCATGCACTACTCACGTATACAAATGCGATGCTTCCTTTTATTTTTTACGATGTTGATTTTAAATCTATTAGCTTCCCTTTATGTTTTACAGTGTTGCATACCCCCAGGGGCTCACATCTGGTGAGTATGGGCTTAGCACACTCAGGGTCTTGAGCTGGATATCATCATTCTTCTCTTTCTTGGTGATTCCCTTCTATGTCTGACTCTCTCTCTCACAGGGGTAACTAAGTTTTTTTTGTGTTTGTTTGTTTGGCTGGTGCAGCAAAAGACTCAGGCTTCCTTGCACCATATGGCTAATAATAATATGGTTTGGTCACCAACATTATAATGGTTCATTAAAGATTTAGAAGATGCAGTTTTCAAACTTTTGAATAATTTCAAGTTTTTGTTTAGTTGAAAGCACAAGTCTTTTGCTTTTACCAGTCATGTTCACGATTTCTAAACAAAAAATTTCAAAATGCCTGACAAATAATGAAACAAAATTTGTCTTTTTGTGGTGCAATGGAACACAACAACTGATGCAACACACTAAAACAAACTAATTTGTTTTCTTTTTTTGAGTGGTGGGTGTGAATACAGCAGGGGTTCAAAGATAATAGGTACATTAATTTCCCAAAACTTATAACGCCGCTTATTTAACATCTGTTTATACCTATTCTAGTTTTTTGAATTTTATGACTTCTCGTTGATTTTTTAATTTGGAGTCTTGAAGTGTCCTGGTTAATCGAGAGTCTGCTGTACATGTATTACAGCTTACGGTGGTAGTTTTTTGATGACGATCTCTATCAGATGGCTTCGGGTTATGGTCAGGAGTGATATTGGAGGTTTGCAAGGAAGGCCAAAAATTGTAACAGAGTTGTGAATGCGATTAGCCAGTCTGCTGAAAGGTGAGCTCCGTTCATTCTTTAAATATTCCTTCCTTCGTATTGATTTGCTTGTGGCTTTGTTTTTGAAGTGTAAGATCTTTTCAGCTTATCCAGGGCAAGTTGGTTGGAGGCTAATCTTTTCTGTTTTAAGAAACAGCCCTTGCCTTTTTGTAGGCAGTGAAGTGTTTGGTGTCAGATTTCTTCTATCACCAGTAGGCCTTCTGCTTTTGGAGAAAAGTTTGCTTGCTTGTTCAATTAAAGTATGTGGAGGTGATGCATATTTCTTTTGCAGCCCCCTCTTTGGCTATTCCATGAAATTCTTCGGCTAGATGGCTTAGGGCTATGTTAGGAGGTACAGTAAAAAGGTGTGTCCAGTTGAATTCTCTGTGGTTGTCTGAGGACAATTCCTGGTTTCAGGAATTTTGTGGAATAAATCAGTTATTTTCTGGGCAGACGAAGATTGTGATTTTCCTGTAAGGCGATTTCACATGTAATTCGATTGTGGTCAGAGTAGAATTTAAAAGAGGTGATCACAGAGATGCTGTCAAGATTAAGAAACAGTAGATCGAGTGTGCTATTACCTCTGGTTGGGCTAGTAATAATTTACACGAGTCCTAGGGAAGTAAATATGGCATCAAGTTCTTTCCTGGCCTCATGGCGTGGTGTAGGCATGTTGAAGTCGCCTTTAACTATGGCTTTGAGGCCTGTATCCAAGTTTATAGCTATTCAGCTGTGTAGTTCTGCTCTTGATTCTTCGGTACGATCTGCAGGAAAATCTTATTTATATCAGAGTATCCTTGATAACACTGAAAACAGCTTCAAAGTTGTGTTTCACTGGTTTAAGTTTAGTGGGTTGGTAATGTTCTCTGAAGTTCATAGCAACTCCACTTCCTCTAGACAGTTATACCTTGTCAGCTGCATGAGTGTATCTAGGTGATTGCTATTGGATAACCAGGTTTCTGTGATACATATTTCATATTCTTCCATGAGAAGCAGTGATTGTAGTGTATTTAGTTTGTTGATGATGATGACTTCTGACATTTTGGATGAAGCAACTGAGCTGAAGGCATTTCAGGTTCATATTCTTGTTCTGCTGAAGTTGATTTTGTTTGTGACGAAATTTTTTCTGTGATCCCCATCAGTGAATGGTTTAATAAGGGTTCATGTCAGTCAGATATTATGATCTAGAATTATACATTATCTGGAGGACAGAAGGTGACAAAAGAAGCATAAGTAGGCACCCTACTTATGCTTCTTTTGTGAACTCAGTAGCCAACATAGTCTTGATGTTTGCCCCCATTGTAGCTGGGCTCAGTCTTGAGACAATTTTTTTCTCGAGTTGCGACAGCCGCGATATTATAAATTGAAGACAGGCATTGTGATTGTTGATCTCTATGAGAGTTTGATGATCTGGCATCTGGTGTATATTCATTTGCGTGAGGAACATTGATGCCTGTGTCAATTAACTGAACATTCAACCTTCCCATAGGTTTTAATAGCTTTTAGCAAATTTATCATTAAGAAATATTGGCACTGCAACAATCGACCCCTAATAAATTTGATTATACCAATAACCCCCAATCTCACATTCAAAAAATGAGAAAATTTCATTTTGGCTTTCAATTTCATTAACCTTTTCTGGAAATTACAATTTCTAGTGCATATAATTAACTGTCTCTTAACATAAACATATTGAAACTAAATAAATTGCCATTATCTGTGAGTGTTGGACCCCTCACAATCTGGTGCCCGTGTCCTGGATCCATGGCACCCCCACATGACTCTGAACATTTCTCCTATTCACAAGAATGGTTCAAATCTTAGTGCAGAAATCAGACTAAGGCTGATCTCTGTGCCAAGAAAAATAATGGAGTCAATTATTAAAGGAGTAATGCAAGATCATCTTGCCAGTAGTGAATAACTATGTATAAGGTAATCAAAATGGATCTTTTAATAGAAAATCATGCCTCATAATCTGATTAACTATGATGAGGTTGTCACAAAGGAAACAGATGCAAATAATTTTTAAATTGTATATTCAGATTTCCATAAAGCCTTTATACTGTACCATAGTAAACATTGTATAAACAAGCAAACTGGCATTAGAAGCTAGTTACTACGAAGAATACAGGTATGGTTAAATGGTACGATACAATAATGGTTATATACTGCCACTGCTCTAATTGGCCTAATGCAATAAATTAGGCATCTCCGGGATTTGGTGTTGGGCACCTTATCGATTTATTAAGTTTACTGATTATATGGAAATGAGCACAGTTATCCCACAAAAACATGCCATATGGGTGGCACCAAACTCAATATAGTGGAGGATGAAAAACTTTAAGGGTATTCGTACAGTCTGACATGAAACTCTGAACAGAGGAAATAAACTTTTGGAACAGCCCACAGGATCTGTCAATGAAAAACATTTAACTCCATCAAGGCCTAAAAAAGTATTTATCCCATTGTACAAGGCAATGATTAGGCCACATCTGGAATATTACATACAAGTTTGGAAACCTTGCTTCTGGAAGTGATCTGCTGGAAAGGATGAGAAAAACAAGATTAGTTGAGGGCAAAAGCCTCCAACTAATTCCAGTCTTTCTTACCAAGAAAGACCAGAATTAGTCTCTAGAAACTAGGCATTTGTGTGATGACCTAAGTGTTTCCCAAACTGGAGTCCACAAAACTTTTTAATTTTTTAGGGGGTCCGCAGATCTCAGTAGTTTGGGAGCCGCTGACCTAACAAGGCTTTGAAAGAGCAAGTAAACTACATTCTGATGATATCTTTGTCATCAATTTCTCGTTTTACACACACACACACACTCTAGAACAAATTTAAATTCAGCCAAAGAGTAATTGAGTGTTGGAATAAACTTACACTTAGTTTTGTGAAAGTGGGTAAGTTAAATAATTTTATAGATTTGGACAAATTAAGCAGTAATATTTTTTTTTCTGGATGATGCTGTATAAATCTTGGAAATTTTATGCTGAATGTTTGAACAGAGTATACAGCAGGAAATGACAAGTACATATTTCCTTTGTGAAGCAGTATAGCTTTCATTCCTTTACTTTGAAGCGTCTATGAAAGGACACCACCCTTTAACTAGCACAAATTTCTTTATAAAGACTAAATTAAATCAAAACAATAGAACACAGGAATTCTGCAACAGTGCAAAAACATGCATAAGTAGCAGGTCTCTTTTTGACTGTGGAAGTGATGAAGCTAAGATCCAGTTGGTTTCACTCTTTTAAATGAAATATCTCTCACTGGATCAGGTTACAACCAGGTCCCACATTAAGTCATCCACAATCCTTGCTGATTAGGGAATGTGATAATTTACTTGAACAAGCTTGCAAGGTGTAACTATTTATTTTGTTCACCAGATTTGTCATCCAATTCTGAAGACTTCTCTGGAAGGTGAACAAGAAGAGGTAGGTCTTCATTGTGATACTGGAGAAATACAGGATGTAGGTTGAAATATATTACAGCCTTTTAATCCATGGACATTTTTAAACAATTCCTCTAATGTTAACTGGCAACTACAAACAGAAATGATATGCCCAGACCTTATCTTGTTCACTTAGAAAAATTTCAAGATAGGCTTCATCTTATTAAACCATCAATTCTACAAAGAAGTTTCGGCTTGCATAGAAAGATATCTAATGAAAAATTCATGAAAAATATCAGCTAGAGTGCTTACACTAATCTGAACATGCATCCGAGAATAACACTTGCTATAATCTATAGTTAACCAATTGTAATTTCTTTTTGCAATCAGCCAAAACTAAACCATTTTATTATATTTTTTGGAGTAATTTTCACAGCTTTTATAAAAGAAAAATATAAACTGCAGTTCTAAACATTGCATTTTTATAATTCCTGTTTTTATGGACAAATAATGCTGTAGGCAAGAAAGGAGGGAGAGAGAGACCTCTCCCATGAAATTCCACAATTTAATGGATAGCAAGTGATAGACAGCAATTACCTGCTAAAATGAGACAGATCACTCTACTCTTTTTTTCCTCATCACACGGTTTCTTGCCTTAAATCAAACTTTGATAAAAGAAACATGTTAATGTTATTTTCTTTTATCAACTTCAGGTCAAATGCAGCTTACAAACATCATCTGCTACACACTTATTCGTTAGTCATTCTAATAAAATCTGCACTTTTTGTGAAATGCGAATTTCATTTGTATACAGTGTAGTGTCTATTGTGTTAATTCTAACTAGGCAACTTACAAACATTTTAAAACAAACAGCCAAAGAATCTCAGGATACCACTTTTCACTACTGCAGCACATTTCTAGATATACTCTGCTCACATCTGGCAAGTATGGGATTGGCACACCCAGGGTCCTGAGCTGGAAATAATCATTCTTCTCTTTCTTGGTGATTCCCTTCTATTTCTCACTCTCTCAGGGGTAACTCAATTTTTTTTGGTCTGGTGCAGCAAAAGCCTCAGCCTTCCTTGCACCATATGGCTAATTATAATAATAATAACAACATTAAGAATTCTCTCTGTCTCTCTCTCACACACACCGTATTATTAGTTTATGGGGAAGATAATTCTTAATCATATATAATATTGATAAAAATAATATGATATAATGACATTGCTGAACTACGCAAGCAATAAAAAGTATAAAATTAAACTGGGTTATGAATCTGGGGCACTACTAGTTAAAGCAGAAAAACCATAATGAAATATAGACCAATACACTGATAATATATATTATCAGTGTATTGGGTAGGGTTGCTGACCTGTTAAGTTTAATTTCAGGTAATCTGAGATTAAATTAAAATAAAATTATTTATGTTTGAATTTTATTCCTTCCTTTTGGTCTCTTTCGGGTCGGCTATGATGTACACGTTTCGTACGTATACATCATAACAAAAACAGATCCTGCTTATTTCGGTGGCTCCTACAGTTTTGGCTGGTGACCCTCTGATGAAGTAGTTAAAGTCCTAAGACCCACTGTTTTAGGTACCATCATTATCATTTTTATGTTAATCTTAATTTGATTTAATTTCAGGTAATCTGCTTTTACCTTGCAGGCATTCTCAATTTTTTTCCATGGTAATTACACTTGACAGGTCACCACCCCTACCCAATACACTGATAATATACATTGGTCGATACACACACACACTGAATGATCACTAAATTATGACCGCCTACCTAATACTTCATAGGTCCTCCTTTTGCCCTCAGTACAGCAGCTATCTGACGTGGCATTGATTCAACAAGATGTCGGAAGCGATCGGGAGGTATGGCCACCAAGCTGTGTGTAATGTAGGTATGGAGGGTATTTGTGTATCCAGATGCCTTTCCAGTGTCCCACAAGTGCTCTATAGGATTGATATCGGGGGAAGGTCCAGAGACCAATCGATATGCTGGAAGTCAGAACTGTGTTCCTGAAACCATTCCTGCACATCAAGTGCCCAATGGCTCAACACATTGGCATCTTGGAAGATACCATCGCCATTCGGGGAAAGTGTAACATAGCAGGGTGTACAGTCAGCAAGCAGTTGACAATAGCAGAGACCACTGATACGTTGTTCCACATGCACCAGGAGTCCAAGTTCCTGCCAGTGAAGCATGCCCTACACCATACAACCGCCTCCACTTTTGATACCATGCATGATGGATCAATAGCCTCATGTCGTTGATGCCAAATCCGAACATCCACGGTGTGGAGTAAATAACGTGACTCTGACCAACACATCTTTCAGTCATCTAACGTCCAACTTGCATGCTCTTTGCACCAGATGTCTCTTATGCAGATGAATCTTGGTTAGGAGAGGATGCCGTAGAGGTCGTCTTCTGTTAGAGCCCATACATGTGACGCATGATCATGGCCCATGTAACGGGTAGTCAAGTCTTGAACAGTGCTGTGCCTGTTTGAGTCGTTAGACCTCGCGCTCACTTCTAACTTCCTTTCACTGACCTTTGCAGTTTTGCCGTCTGGTCATTGTTTAACCATTTTTACACGTCCTAGTACACTAACTACGGCGGCTCTCAAACACTCCAGCTGTTTGGGAAATCGAGGCAACAGTTCACAGTAATTCCACAATCTGTACTTTATCAAAATGTGATAAATAATTTTTACCAATTGTGCTCGAAATTTTAGTGCCTATTGAATGATTGACACCTTATCTATGCTACGAAGGTCGACTAACTGCACTGTCACGTGGTCAACGGGTCGCATTCACTTTTCATAAGGGTGGTCATAATTCAGTGATCACTCAGTGTATAGTACAAAGATTAATGGGAGCAGGAGTATGGAAAAGAAAATTGATTATGGGCCAAGGTAACTGATAGCCAGAAGGGACCTCACAATCATAATAGTATAAGTAAATAAAAGTAGTAGATAAGAGAAGTAAAGAAAAGTTGAGAGAAAAGAAAGGGGGAAAAAATTAATACATACATAAAGAAATGTCAGTATTATTATACATACATAGTCAATATCCAGTGGATTCTGGTTATTTGGTCCACCGGTTAATCGGGGCCAATCTTTAAAAAACAGAACCCAATCGAGAAAATAGCCAAGATTTATTTGCTTAATTGGGACATGCCATTTAATCAGGACAGGAGACCGCAACACTGGAGATTACCCTACCATTGTCTCTGACCATACGTGGTTCAGCTGGATTTCTGGAGGTCACAAACATAAAATAAAAACAATTAGCAATCACCTGTTTAGTGGTCTTTTCTGTTAGTGCCATCTATCATAAATGGATAGTAAACTATCTTCTTGAATTTGCGATATCGACAGCTGGAATTTTGTGGGTTATTATGGTGAAATGTTTACACTTCAGTGAAATCTTCAATCATATAAAAAATTAATTTTCAGAATCGTAACTTGTTACTCCATTCTCACATGTATCGTGTTACTTGCAATTTGTGTGCAGTGTTCTTTGATTGCTTATCTTTTTACTGTTTTAAATTTTAACCCCCACCCACAAATGGCAACTAGTTAGTATGTACATATTACAGTACGCATTATTCTGATTTTCACGTATCATTTAATTTTTTAATTGGCAAGGTAATAAAGGGTAAATCTGTGCTTAATATCTTTACTTTTATAGCCTGTGAATATTCCTCCTATTTTTGCTAATTAGAATTGCTCTTTAATAAATTAAAATTCAATTCACAAATGTCATCACTATGACCAGCGCTTGCTACACATCATATAGTGAATGGTACTTTACCATGGTGAGCGCTTCGTAATGTGAACCAACTGTAAAGTGGAGTCCATTGTATTTTTAACTTTTTTTTTTTACGTGAAACTTCGGATAATTGGGGCAGCCGCTTAATCGGGCCAAAATGTGCTAGTCCCAAATAACCGGAATCAACCGTGTTTTGTAAGTAGTGAAAGGCAAAGCACTAATGTTACTGCACTCATCATTACAGAGGACAAAGGGCTAATGGAACAGAAATTGCAATCAGAGAATAAAGAAGGGAACGAAGGGAAAAAGAATTACTTAATGTTGTTCATCCTGTGACTTCACCACCGTCATCGAGGAGCAGCCGCCAAAATCAAAGGTTGAAACGGCAATAAGTAAAGCTTGACATGAAATGCCTTTTGTTTTAGTATTTTCACTATGTTTATCGAACTTTTATATGGATAGACATTTACCTAACATGGGCAGAGTAGAAAAAAAACTTGACCCGGGGGCCTATGCTCTGTATGGCTCGTTACTCTACTATTCCTAAACATACACACTTTACACACCTCACAGAGCAAACAAGCTTCAAATGCCCCCACCCTAGCTAGCACCGGAATAACAGATTCCCATTCTCTTCCATTAAAAACCTCAAATTCAACAAATGTAACAATACGCGTTGCCTCACCTGCCCATACATGCACCCCCATCATATTACCAATAGTAATGATACCATTTTCTGAAAGTATAGCAATGTGGTATACCTTATTACTTGCCACACTTGCAATGTAGTGTTGGTCAAACCAGCAACAAACTGCATCTAAGACTTAACCTTCACAGATCCGATTTCAACAACTACGATAACAGCAAAAACAATGACAAACATGAAATTGAATACAAGCACTTCCAGAAGCATTGCTTCACTAATATCTACATCTCCATCTTAGCCTGACACTGCTTTAAGAGACACACAGGAGGAAATGTTTAGCTGAAACTTAAGACACTGTATCCTTATGGCCTAAACAACAGATTTAGCCATAGTATCATTACCAGCTCTATAGATAACCTCTGTATTTATGAGAAATTTCAAATGGTTAAATGTGTAAGCAAACCAAGATGCCACAAAAAAAGCAAACTAAGAAATAATAATTCAGTCACAAACTAGGCAGTTTTGCCCCGACCATAACCAATTGGGATAACAATGACATAGAGGTGCAGCAGATACACAATCTGCTCTACAGTATGAGTGTTCTAAAAGCACTATATAAATTCATCCACAGTTATGAATTCAAAACTAGACACCTATTCCACCTGCTACGTGACATTTGTAAATTTAAACTAAATTCTTTAAATTATAATGTTAACGAGTATTCTACCATTATACTAAAAATTCAGAACACCACCACGCATCAATATAAACCATTGCATTAACTTAACATCATTAAGTTAATGCAATGGTTAATGCATTAAATTAACATCATAGCCGAGTGGGTAAAGTACCTGCCTGGCAACCCAAAGGTCGCGGGTTCGATTCCCGCCTCGGGCTTGGATCAAAGTACTGCGAAAACCTTGGGAGGTGCAATATGGCCATAGAAGCTGATGCGTCAACAACTACCAAATCAAAAAAAAAAAAAAAAAAAAAACCGTTCCAATGTATGAAATATATAAGAAAAACTAGTCTAAAATTGTGTCTATGTATGTATTATATGTACATAAACAATACATAGTGAAATGCAAGCATAAAGCATCGAAATCAAAATAAGATACGATTTCATATTAAATGTAATATTTATTAGAAATTTCAAACCGGCGTTTTTGCTAGCTAAAATGCTTATCCCACCAGTTCTATCACCAGTTTCGCTAAAGTGTTGCCTTTTTACGAGTGATAGAGTGAACTTAACGTTATTTTATTTTGAGTTCGGTCTTCTATTCACAGATTTAAAGCTTTTTCCATTTTTTCTAATTTAACATCACGAGTAACAGAGAATTTTTGAAGCAATTAGCGCGTTTTCACGGGCACTACGGCGGATTTTTTCTTCAGATTTCTTGATTGGATTGTACTGTTAACTCATTGATTTTGTTTTGCCACTGAGAAGACACTTTCACCATTAGAAATTTTGTCTAATAACTCAATTTTATTCGCTAATGTCATCACCTTCTTTGATCTTTTCACGTTACCCTTGTTATTCGTAGCCATATTTTTGTACGGGTTAGAAAGAACTTGTCCACAATAGTCACTTTATTCTGTTAACACACTCGAAAGTCTTTTACACTGCAAAACGATAAATTTATTCAATTTATAAGCTAAGCATATAAATTAAAAGCAAACGACGAAACCTTCAATGACAAGCGCATAACACATACTGAAGAAGGATTAGCCAGAAACATCCACGCTCGCGATTGTCCCCCACCCACAGCGCTGTTTTGACCGGGAAAGAATTTTAGCCACTCCCATGTTTGTTTATGGCGGAAAATGTTCACGGCGCTTTAAAATTCACATTTTATATTAAATCAGTGACCGCGAATAGCGGGGTTTACTATATAGTGAAACTTCTAACGGACACCTCTCGTTAACGGACATCTCTCTACAACGGACATTTTCAAATTCCCCAACTCATCTCCATTGGTTTTAACGTGTTTGCAGCTCTTGTCTAGCGGACATTCTCTGTAACGGACGCGGACAGGCAATCTGCACTGTTTCGTTTAGATTAGCACTTAATTTGATCTCCCCCACAACGGACTGCAGGAGAGCTCACGGCCCTTTTTCTAGGAACTTTTCTTCCACGTATTGCTTCAATCGGGTGCTTATTTTCTATTTCCGATTCTCTGAATTTTATCAAGGTTTACGTCGCTGTTCTAAACCCCTTTTCAAGAATTTTAAGGCACGTGTAAAACTTCTGATGAATTCAGTGTGTGCAGATGGGGGGGGGGGGGATTTTGTCGGCTTTTCGTCTTTTCAGTTTCAGTTTTTTTCAGTGTCGTGTGAAGTGCACAATGTCTTCTCGTAAACATTTAACTTTAAAAGATAAAGTCCAACTCATTAATGCATATGATCGGCAAAAAAATAGTGTTAGCAATCTCGCTGCAAAATTCAAAATCGGGAAGACTCAGGTAAGCGACATCCTAAAGAAAAAAAATGAACTGCTCAAACAATTTTGGCAACACGGAAATGATCAGGTTCAAAAATCATTCCCGAAAACTGTTGAACTTCAAATTGACAATGTTACGTATGAGTGGTTTTGTCGCGAACGTGCTAAAAAAATTTCCATTAATGGGCTTTATTATTAGGGAAAAGGCTTTGGAAGTTGCGAAATCTATGGGAGTAAATGAGTTCAAAGCTTCTGTGGGATGGCTAGACAAGTTCAAAACTCGGCATAAAATTTCTTGGAAAACCGTAAGTGGTGAAGGTGGATCTGTTGATACTGGGGTTGTAACAGAGTGGACCGTCAAATTGGAAGAGTTATGTCGTGATTTTGAAGCTAAGGATATTTACAACTGTGACGAAACAGTTGTTTTTTTTAAAGCTTCCTGAAAAAACAGTGAGTCTAAAAAACGAAAAGTGTCAGGGCGGAAAAATTTCTAAGGAACGCTTGACTATACTATTGTGTACAAATATGCTGGGCGACTTTGAACAACCTCTTGTTATAGGAAAACCACAAAATCCTCGTTGTTTCAAGGGCATAAAGTTGAATCTTTTGAATGTTGACTGGAAGTCTAATAAAAAAGCGTGGATGACACGAGATATCATGAGCGAATGGAGAAGTCACTTGAACCAAAACATGATTCGTCAAGACAGAAAAATTATTCTTTTCATGGATAATGCTGCATTTCACCAGCACATTGAATTGTCCAACATTCAAATTTTTCTGCCACCAAACACATCTGCAGAGTGTCAGCCCTTGGATCAAGGAATAATAAAAAAATTTAAACTTCACTACAGAAAACGTGTTTTAAGACATCTCATTGCAAACATGAACGATGTAACATGTGCGAGTGACTTTGCAAATAAACTCAGCATCCTAGATGCGATTCAATGGATTTCCTCTTCAGTAAACGCAATTAGAAAACAAACTGTCGTGAACTGTTTTGTAAAGTCTGTCTTCTCAAACGCAAAAATTGAAGTTGTGAACAGCAATGTGGAGCACCAAGAAGAACAAGAACTTCAACATCTATTGATAATGTACGATACTTCAACTACAAAGTGACCCTGGCTACAAAGGTATAGACTCGAACCTCACTACAGAAGATGGTGCTATAGATATCAACATTATCATCGCTATTTTTCAAGAAGTTCCTCATGAGATAAAGAAATGGAAAGGGGTCAGTCATTCTGTCGAAGAATATATTAACGACGAACCACCGATGAAAATAGAAGCACTCATACGAATCAATCGTTTAAAAATGTTTTTCGCCGCTGAAGAAGATACTGAAGGACTTTTGATGGTTTCTTCACTCCAAACAAATGTTGAAAACAAAATTATCAGCCTGAAGAAGGTGCAGAAGAAAATAAGTGATTACTGTATGTATTTTTCTTAAGATAAAGTCGTAATATTCCATAGCACAATTGTATGTATATTATTTACAAAAATATTGTGCAAAATCTGTATATAATTTAATTTAATTTTACATTAAACGTTTAACGATTTTTCTTTCTTTCTTTTTTTTCCCCCTCAGACTTCTTGTTAGCGGACACCTCTCTAACGGACAGATTTTCGTTTCCCCATGGCTGTCCGTTAAAGGGAAGTTTCACTGTATATATAAAATAGACTGCAAACCATAGGTACCCCAGAAAGTTGTATCATTGCCAATTATCACTGGTATGAAACCTCACTGTCTCCGAAAATCTGCATATTTAGATATATTGATGATTTATTTGTAGCAAATTGCCCCAACTTCCTACAAAACTTTGCGTATATATACCCTACTGAGCTCACCCTGGAAAAAAAAACCAATGATAATAACAAGGCTGCCAACTACCTGGATTTAGATATATATATATCTTAATAATTTCCAGACATACAGTAAATGCGAAGCCTTCAACGTTAATGTATATAGCTTCATGTATTAGCATTCTAATATTTCCAAAAAGGCACACACCAACATCATCTTGTCTCAAGGCATCAGAATAGCCATTATATGCAATAGCAAAAAACTGATAGTTAACAATATCAGAAATCTCTATAATAAGCTTCTAAGCAACCAGTTTCCTAGAGTCTACTTATATTACCACATCGAAAAAGCTCTCTGTATCATCAAACATAAAAAGTTGATTAACTATACAATTGATATCAATATCACGGCTAACTGATATTCTATAGCTGCTAGACTTCTCCATATGTATAGTCTATGCTCCCAGCCTCTTTGGGGTCTTATTTATTTTATTATTCATATTTATTTTTTTTAAAAATAATATTTAAAAAAATTTTTTTATTATTCATATCTTATTTATTTTTATTATTAGTTTTATTTTATTTATTATCTTTATATACCATACTTAAACACCAGAAGGATGCTCCCAGAGCTATGGTTCAGGGTCTTACTATAGGAACAGGAATAGCAACTCGAACACTATCTTTTTGTCTTCTTCAGTATTCTTTATGCTTTCTACCCCCCTATATTTTTATTTCTCGTGAGCTTATCGAATTTTAGTTTATCGAATGCAATATTCAAGATGCTCCTTTTTTGCTTTAAAACACTTTTCTCTCTTATACAAAGTTTAGCAACTATTTACCGCTACTTTGCTAGCTTATTCCTTTCTATCCTGGGATGCATTATTTCACATTTTTAACTCCTACCCCAATTTGCATTCATTATTTAATTTACCGCATCCCTAATTTAATTTAATTTTACTACTTCTCTAACTTAGCTTCCCACTTTCGATGCATGGGGAGCTAGCTTAATTTAATTTAATTACTTAATTTTTCTCATTTCTTACACTTGGGGTCGCCAGCTTAAACCATATATACTTTAACTCACCTTTAATTGAAACTTTTTACTACTCCACAGCAGTACAGATCTCCATGATATGCACGACCCTAGTAAGTTATCATATTTCTTTTTACTCTACTTCCAGCCTGTTGGGTCAGCCATGAAATATATGCATGCCTTATGATTTAAAATTAAATTTTAACCCTAATATACTTTACTGACCTTTCACATGTACCACGTGCTGCATATATTTCATGTCAGAAACAGAGGCTTTACTTACTTATTGCTGGTTCCTCCCTGGATTTCGGCGGCTGGCTCCTGAAGGTGCTGAAGTAACAGGATGAACGACATTAAATAATTCTTATTACTTCCTTTTACCTTTGTTCCTTTCTTTGTTCTCCATGATTGCAATTTCTGTTCCGTTAGCCCTTTGTCCACCGTAGTGTTGAGTGCAGTAACGTTAGTGCTTTGCCTTCCTCTACTTACAAACTTATGTAGCCATTGTGGTCATTGGGTTCTTTCTGCATAATTATAGCAGTGTCCCTGGTCCATAAACTATTATTAATATTTTAAACTGTTGTTTTATATAAAAAATACACACACACACGATTATATTGTCGTATATCGCACAATCCCGGTGTCGTTTAAGTGTCAACCACGAGAATTGACCAGCACAACAAGTGTCTTCTGTTTCTAACATAGTACATGCCGTGGCAAAATAGAATTACATCAAAATATAGTAATGAGGGTGGGATTACATTGTTGTTGGAGTATGTTAAACTGTTTATTTATGATATTCTGTTTAGTAATATTACTAAGCTGGACAAGAGACATAAAATTTTAATTGCCAATTCACAATCATGCATAAAACATAACAATTTTGCTTTGAATGAATAAAAACTTTACTTCAATGAATATACAAATTGTACAGAATAAGTAGAAACCTAGATGTATAACTATAAAATTCTCAATAGGTTTTTTCTTATATATAATTTTTTAAAACTGGTATCAACTCATATGTAACAAGATTTATATTAGGTATATAATTTGTGCTTCTCTTAAAAATTTGAGTCTGTATAAAATTTATATTAACAATAAGAATATATACGGGTCACACTATTATATTTACATAAACCACACAAGCTGCACCATGATACTTTATACATTAGAAAAATAGTGTATGTAACCACATTTTATGACATGACATTCCTGAGACAGATGAGCGAAGAATTTCAATATTCATGGTATTTGAAATTTATTTTTGGTGCTGTGTTAATTACTTCTATAAGTACAATTATTTATTTTAAGCACTGGAATTTTCAAATACCAAATGATTACTCAAAAGTCTGACATAATTATTAATGTAAGAACCTATTTTAGTTTGCTCAGGTGATAGTATTGTATTTGACATCTTTGCACAAATCACCTCTTGGATACCATGTTAACACATGTCCTAGCACAGTTAATATATTTGCACATTAATGCTCAAAGTCTAATAGAGGTTTATGAAATGAGTATTTCTTCCCCACTGAAACTGTCACGTGTTACACACCTGATCCTACAGGCACTCCCCCAAGCCACACTTACTTTTAGGACAGGGTGTGGGGATATAGTTATTTTTAATACATCTCATAGGTATCTATATAACTGAAACACTAGAAATTGTTTCATGGAGTGTGCTAACTGGAGGAGTAAATGGGCAACAGATTGTACAGAAAGAAAATTCCCTGTTTTAAGCAATGCACATACTGAAAACGATTTCTCTTTGAAGAGCTTATTTGCTTTCTATTTACCGAACACATAAATAGTGAGTTATTACTATTTGTTTATTTTATTAAATTGCAGATGATCAGCAAAATAGACGTTATCTCAATTTTATTAAAATCCAGGAGGCATTTAAGTAATTCACAAAGAATTCAATGAATATTACATTGCAAAGTACATACACTAGTTATATTTTTCACTTATATTAAATTAGAAAATGGAAAACTTCAGATAATTTATTAAAAAAAGTGAATATGCCTGAATGTAATGCATTATTACTTAACTTGTTTTATTTACTGGTTGTAAAAATAATAATTCTCTAAAGTACTTCAAATTTTAATGTCCTAAATTATTATCATTCTCTTAATATTTCATAAATATGTTTATTTGTTATATTTTACTTATTCTGGAGCATTAGTACATGACTTTTAATTCAGGTTGCAGTGGCAACAAATACAAGAAATATTAAACGAGATCACAAAGAACGGGAGAGTGAAGAAGTAAATATGTGGTTAAACCAGAGGGTTAAATTGCCACTTCCCTCTGAAATATAAATACAGTATAGATAAAAATTCTCACTGTGAAATTTGGATACCAAGATGAAACTATACAGAGGACCACAGATTTGATTCACAGCAAATGGTAATAATGAATTGCTTATTTTACACAAAATATGATCAAAATATTTGCTGCATTGATTGCAAAACTACAGTATTCACTTTAACAATGACAATAAATGTCAAAAAGAGAGCACAAAGACTATTAAGTTTTCTATGACCTGTAAGGGCAATTTTTTGCACTTTGAACTGAATGAAGACAAGTATGGGAACTTAGTGTCTCTGGAAGATATAGATCTTGAATTATTCTTGAGACAGTAAATTATACTTAAAACAATAAAAAGGGCAATTATAATTATGGAAATATGCTTGGTGTTCTCAATATGTTTCTACGGCAAAAGCAATTTGAAGAGAACTGGAGTCAGCATAAAGATGAACAGGAAGTAATCACTTAACTAAGGGTTTGTTTGATGATAACCCAGTCAATATAATTGCTAGATGGGCCATAGTGGCCAAGGTAAAACATGATTAAAAAGATTTTTATTAAAATAAAATGGTATAAAATTCTGAGGCTATAAAATGGACTATAATATAAAGTAAGACCTAAAAATTTTAAAACACTGAAATAAAATATGAAAAGTATCACCAATCAATTTCCCCTTGATCCCCTCCTTCCTCTCCTCTTGTTCTCTCCCTCCCCACAATCACCTCCATCTGCTGAAAATGGGCTTCCTTCCAGTTCTCTCAGCTTTACTTGTTCCTTAAGCAGCCATTCCCAAGATTGAGTTTGGTGTGCCTGATGTAGAGTATTCAAAAATATTCATATATTATGCAAGTCAGGTGTTCTCTATCAATGAAAGAGTGCATACGTAATGGGATGGGACAGACAATGGCACTGTAGCAGTAACAAGCAGATGCTTCTGGTACGAGTTGTATACACCATCTCATTAAAATCACAGTAACCTTTCATATTAGAGTAAAATATTATCATGAACTGACATATTGCTCACAGAAACATTTTTATCAAATTGGCGTTTTACTGATGTAATATGTGAGTCATCATATTCTCATCTGTTCAAAGGTTGCTAGCCACCAACAACAGTCATTGCAGCTGTGTGCACTGCCTTCCTAAAGAGGATTAACCCTTAATCCTTACCGTTGAGAGCCAGGAATAGGTTTCATGAATATATGTGTATGATGAGTTGTTTTTAAAGTCATTATTATGTAATCTAGGCATAATGACTTTTGTACAGTATAAAAAGAAGGAAATTCATCTGAAATGATATTAAAAGCATGTTGCTATATATATATTTTTTTGGTTTGCTGTTTTTTCAACATATCACTTCTGATATAATTATACTATATTATTTAAATGTGTGCACACATCCTCCACTACCCTTGCTGGGGAAAGAGCTGGTGTGTATTTTACTAACAGAGTAGCTGAGACAGTCTGAAGAAACTGGAACATTTTGATTTGTGAATATGATACAGATAAAATTATGAATAATGGATACTAAATGACAACTCTTCCAACATGGCATACCTAGATAGCTAGGTTACTTATTATTACGTATCATTTAGTATATTGCTCACAATAACAATTATCAGCTAAATCTACGAGAAGTTCAAAACCATCCAGATTTAATTAGGATCTCCCCCAAATCTAGAAAGAATAACTAGAGAATCAGAAGCTTGGGCTGAATTTACATGACATAAAATACATGGGAAGTGCATATTTATAGACCATTGTCTCCCTTTGTTGCAGAGAAAATAATTAAATAACATTGAGAAATGTTTATCTCAATATACTGTCAACTGTCGTTACTGTATCCTTCTGAATCAGCAATGTTTAAATTAACTATAGCATAACTTTAATGCAAAATCCAAGAGGTGCTTTATGCAAATTATAATATTTATATCAAATTTTATAACATTTCTATAGTAAAGTGAAATTGCATACATATGCTTGAAATTCTAAAGTTACCAAAATGATAACTGGAAGCCTTAAAGATGCAAAATTGAGGATTTTTTTTTTTTTTTTATACAAAATAATCCAATAACATGATTTTATTTACGACATGGAACTACATGGTATGCGAGGTGACCCCATTTGGGTTAGTACCCGATCTAGCCATTGCAAAGGTCCATTCAAGTGTAGTTCAATCCAGCAGGGAGTAGATGTTACAGTCTGACGACGATATTCTGCTCCCCATCCTTTTACAAAGCTCATACGAATAGTGCACATTCTTGTCAGTTGGTATACAGCTTCAAATCCCTGACTTACTGATTGGGCAAGAAGGGCAGCAAATTCTTGGTTATTAAAAATCTTCAAATTGCAGCCTGTTAAGGATTAAGCTATAATTTAGAAATATTACAAAAAAATGAACATTTCAGTAAAAATTTTTACTATATATCACATATTCACATGTTTTGACCTGAACTCGCCAACAAACCCACCCAACTGGAAAATGTGCTCACTAGTAGTTGAAATTGATATCGCTTTAAACTTTGAAAACCTCTACTTTTGAAGGAATTGATACGAATATGCCAGAAGCTGCAGTTTTTTTTTTTTTTTTTTTATGAAAACCCCAAACATGAAAGGTATCAAAACCTATAGTACTTAGTACCATGCATGGGTTGAAGGAGAAGTATGGGGGGAAGGGGATGCCGGAAACTTTGCTCTAGAGACTAAACATGGGTTTCACCACTTCAAGCCTCCAATAAGCAAAGTGGTGGTATTTCACCGGTTGATGAAAATCATCTACCACCTATGAATTTTAAATAAGACTGGATGTTAAAGGTATGTAAAACAGCCGTCTGGTTTTTGTGAGGAGGAGGAGTTGTCAGAATCTGGCAGGAATTTGATTTTACTGTGGCATAACTTCAAATAAAACATTTTAAAGCATTTGGCATTGCTGAAGTAGAACCATATTTAAAAATGGGTCCTTTTATAAAGACATAAATTCACTAAATTGGCAGAAAATTCATTTATTGCAAGCTTCTCAAATTAGACCAAAGCAGATTTTGTATAGTTGAAGCTTCAGTTCTGAGCAGATCAATAAGTGACAATGTATAATGATGTTTCTTAACTTGAATCTTAAAAAAAAAAAAAAAAAAAAAAAATCACACCTTTAATTTTTTTAAAAACCTTTATAGTACATTGTGTTCTTTAACCTCTCATTGTACTGAATTTAACATGCATTATATTTTCATGATATCTTCATAATTTAACACACAATTTTATTAATGTTTTGTTGTCCCCCCCCCATTTCTTTATGCTTTATTACAATGTATGAAGAAATGAAATATATAATATTGGTGTAGATACACCAGTTTACCCATAAATTAAACTACGTACATAGTGTGACGGCATCGTTTTTAATTGTATCTCATGTTATGGCTAGCTTCACATAGTGTAAAGTGTGTTAGTTGTCTGACAGCACTAGGGGGTACCCCCATCTCGGCTACCTTCAACAACGAGATACCAGGTATTGCACTACTTCGAATAAGTAATGCTTCCCTAGTAGAGAATACTACTGTTATTTATTCTCAGTGGATACCATCATCCAGACGGCACCGTTTCAAATCCACTGAGAATAAATAACAGTAGTCCTCTCATCCTGGTATCTCATTGTGAAGGTAGCCACAATATGAGATACAATTAAAAATGATGCCTTCACACTACATATGTAGTTTAATTTATGGGTAAACTATGGTGTATCCACACCAATATTATATAGTTAATTTAAACTCATATCTAATGACTTGCACATTTAATCTTCAAAATATAATCTTTAATCTTTAAAATACAAATCAAAACATTCATACAACATATTACTGTACTCTATGAATAATAATAAAAGAGACAAATATAAAGTCATGCTTCTTGATCTGAATCTAAAAAAAAAAAAAAAACCCACATTGAAATGAAATGTG
The DNA here is from genome assembly GCF_048544385.1 of Mastigoproctus giganteus. Classification (NCBI taxonomy): domain Eukaryota; kingdom Metazoa; phylum Arthropoda; class Arachnida; order Uropygi; family Thelyphonidae; genus Mastigoproctus; species Mastigoproctus giganteus. The sequence goes on from NC_143577.1 coordinate 145,146,522, forward strand.
CAATCAATATATGGAATGTCCAAATGCCACTCTATCAGGTGAGGGAATAAGTAACAATGGTATATTATGCTTATGCACTATTCCATTTGTAATAAGAGAAGTATGTAGAATTAGGAGAAGTGATAGGATGAATCAAATGGAATAGGTTAGTGCAAATGCATCAGTTTTATTCGTAGCCATCTACCAAAGTAGTTAAACTGGCACTGTTTTAATTATATCTCATATTGTGAATACCTTCACAATGAGTTGCAATGATATTGCACTACCTTGAATAAGTAACGCTTCACCAATGGAGAAGACTAATGTTACTTATTCTTGGCAGATACCACCACCACTCATACGGCACCGTTTCGAGGCTTATTGGCCCCTCTTCGATGGGTGGGCGGGTACCCTGGTGTTGCCATAGTGACAACCCAGTTATAAAGTATAACTTCACAATACGAGAGATGCCTGATGGTGTATAATAGTATAGACTAAACAGCATTTAAGGGGCAACAGCCTCAAGCTCTGTGGTAATACGACTAACACATGGGTTAGTGCAAATGTATCAGTTTTATTCGTAGCCATCTACCAACCAAAGTAGTTAAACTGGCATTGTTTTAATTATAACTCATGTGAATGCCTTCACAATGAATTGCCATCATATTGCACTACCTCGAATAAGTAACATTTCACCAATGGAGGAGAAGACTAATGTTACTTATTCTTAATATGAGATATAAATAAAATGATGCAAATTTAACTACTTTGGTTAGGTGGCTACAAATAAAACTGATGCATTTTCCCTAACCTATACGTTAGTCATACTACCACGTTTCTTGGGGTTCTTGCCCTTAAACGGTTATTGGTCTATAGGTTACTGAATGACTAATTCATTTGATTGGCTCAGAAACAAATAATTAAATATTAAAGCATCCATTTTCATTTGAGTGTGCTTATTACTTGATGTGTGGAGTTAATCAGCGAAATATCAATTTTTTACTTAATACCTAGACCAACACACATCAGCAGATATTTTTTATTTATTATTATTTTTTTTTACCAATAATTTCATCTGTCTACTAGATAGACATTTAATTAAAGTTATTTGTCATTACCCTCTGACAGGTTGGATATTAAATATCTCGGTCAATGGCCGGACCTGTGATTCAGTGAAATTCTTCACTCACTGGCCCTGCTACTATACTGAATGGTGATTTATTTTAAAATGGATCAATGGGCTTGAGTCAGCCAAAACACATCTTTCCCATCACTACTGGATAGATTTGACTAGCATGTACCGGAGATCTACAGGTGGAACAGATTGCAGCTCCATGGCTTGCCAATTGAAGCAATAGAAGGAATTCATGATCTATGGTTTGAAATTACAATTTGAATACCTGGCATTGACTGATGTAGGTGGATTGGGAGTGTTAAACATGGGGATTAATTAAATTAAGTTGAGGGTAACCATTCCATCTCTAGTTACGAGAAGTGGTACGAAAGTGATGCCTCATTTTTTATTCAATTCCTACAACGATGCCTGTTGCATAAATTAAATCTTAATAAATACACTGTTATTTTTTCCGCAAAGTCAGCATAATTTTCTATGCACTTCCACCATCTGTGAGTATTTCAATCCTGTAAAAGTTCTTACTCTTGCTTTGGAGGACTTCGCAAACACATGCTTGAGCTGGTTGTCGTCTGCAAAATAGGTTCCATGGAGTGCATCCTTCAACAGGCTGAAGAGGTGATAGTCGGAAGGTGTGGAAGATCCAGACTATGAGAGGGGTGAGAAAGAACAGTGCACCCCACTTTTGCAATGGTCTCCATCACGTGTAGATTGACGTGGGGTTCTGTGTTGTCGTGGAGAAGAGGAATCTCAAGGTTTTTGGCCGGAAGAACTCTATGGATGTAAGCTTTCAACCTTTTCAGCACTTCCACATGTTGATCTGAGTTGCTCGTGGCACCATGCTCCAAGAAGTCCACAAGCAAGACCCAGTCTTTGTCCCAAAACACTATCACCATGATACTACCGACAGAAGGCAGTCTTTTGAAATTTAAGTATGGATTTTGATAAGCATCACCTCTTCCTTGTTAAAGAATTCAATCACCACTTTTTGCTTGATACATATATCTGTAACACCCATCATTTTGAACTATCTGTGTGCTGCACTCACATGACTGATCACAGTGCCATTTAGTATGGTGAAATTAGAGACCTCTAGTGACCACTCAGTGAAATGCAAAATGATCTAAATTAGGAGGCATTACTTTTGTACTGGTCCTCGTATCTTAATTCCCTTCACAGCTTTGATTTCTTCTTCTGGAATATTGATAACATCCCATTCAGAATAAGAAATTAATCCTTTTGATGTATTAAGGGTCTTGGGGGGGGGAGCGCACCCAATTTAAGTCATAATTTCAGGGTTCGAGAAACATTTTCTAGGTATTTCTGAATCACAAATAAACAAGTATAAAACTCAGTGGGGCCAATAATTTAGATCTATGGAGGTCATATTTGGACTACTTTTAGCAAAAGCTCTCGATTCCTGGGAATGAGAGCTTTTGCTCCTAAGTTTTTGGTCCTGTCTCTATAGAAAAGGCAGGAGCAGTACCATTTGGTAACTAAGTGGGTAAATAGGTTAGTGTTCAAAGCTTCTGGATATCCCATATTTGGCAGAAAAATGGTAGCATATGGCCCATTTCCACTTGATTAGGACTGTGAATACCTAAAACTGCAGGATTTTGAGCCACCCTGTGTAATACAGGAAAGCCGTTACCACGCATTTTAATATCCTTGTATGGCTTCATGACCATATTCATTAATTTTTAATAAAACTATCCTATATCTCTTGCAACATACTCAGTTACTGACTAATGGTGCCAAGATATGTCAGCAACTGCTGTTATTAATTCACAACGGCATTACTTTTCGTGCAAAACAGAGCATAAACGCAGATCAGGAGACTGCACAAGAACTACTGCAACAGCAATCTAAGGTTGAAAGGAAATTCTGCCATATATTTCCATAGCATGGTCATGCCATTCACCCAATACCACTCCTCAAACTTTTGGCTAATGCTACTTGAAGATGTGTATCATGAGACCATGCAGTTAATTGGTTTGAGCTTCTGCTAGACTACATTGGTGACCACATCTAGGCATGTATCAAGTACTGATTGACAAACTGTATCATCACTCGAAACAGGAGTATCATACTGTTTATGTTGTGCTAATGACATTAATAAATATTCATTCCCACTTAATCACCTATCCATTCACTCCAAACTTCTGTGCAGTTCCTCCTTGAATCTAAGCTATCAACTTCCACAACTGATGGTAGTCTGTTCCAGCAATCAACCAACCACTGGCTAAAGGTAAATTTTTGCACATATATTCTATAACTGTCTTTCCTCAATTTGAATTGAGGAAAGACAGTTATAGAATATATGTGCAAAATATCAAAAAAAAATGAGTTTTTTTTGTGTGTGTTACATATGTGGCCCAGTAGGTTACTTTATTTTTTGAGATGCCGTGTCAGCCACATGTGTGACACTATTACGGCATACATATGAAGGTCGTCTGCGATTATATTTATTGCACGCACGGCGCACACCCCAATAAAACTAATTGCAATAAAATAAACTCTCAAAGGCTGCAATAAATTTGTCAGTATTGTTAGAGATTTTGTGAAAACAAGTTCATTAGCCCACTGTATTATCCCCATTATTATTGGGCTTGTGTTTCTCCGCAACATTGTACAAGTGTGTTGTAAAAAAAAAAAAAAAAAAAAAAAAAAAATCTAAACAGCAATGGTTAAGAAAATTACTAAAAGAAGAGGAACTAAGAGAAATTGCTGAAAATCTTAGTAGTAGTTCTGAAGATGAAAAAGATTTCTACTCTGATGATTCGGTAAAAGATCCTGACTGGGATATTTCTTCAAATGGAGATACTGAAATACCGGAAAATATTGAAGTGCTTCAAGACTGGATGGAAGAAGAAAACACGGATGAGCAATTTGAAAATATCAAAGAACCTGGGATTGAAGCGACTGAAACAAATGATGCTATTGAATGGACTGAATATGAAAGACGCCAAAAAAGATTTGATTTTACTGGCAAATCGGGACTGCAAATAGATGTATCAAGGAACATTGCTCATCTTGAGGTGTTTTCATTATTTTTTTGATGAAGAAGTAATAAATCTTATTGTGACAGAAACAAACAGATATGCTGAACAGAAAATTCAGAGTACCCAAGCTTCATGGCAGAGTCATCTAAAAAATTGGGTTTCAACAACTGCTGAGGAGATGAAAATGTTTTTCGGGCTTCTTATGTGGATGGGACTATTAAGATTGGGTAGTGTTGTATCTTACTGGTCAACCAAACCTTTCTATAAAAATAATTTAGTAACAAAAGTTATGTCTTGCAACAGATTGTTGTTGTGCCTCATTCACTTTTCAGACAATGAAACCGCTATTCCAGAGGACAGGCTCGGTAAGATACAACACCTGATAGATGTTTTGCAGCTGAAATATCAGAAAATATTTTTTCCAGCGAAGATTTTGTCGTTGACAAAACTTTTATTCCTTGGAGGGGCAGGCTGATATTCCGACAATAAATTCCAAATAAAGTGCACAGGTGTGGAATCAAGCTGTTCAAGTTATGTTCTACTGAAGGATATAACTGGTGAAGCAAGATCTATTCAGGTAAATCTGAAAATTATATAAAATCTGTAAGTTTAGCTGCAAAGAGTTATCGTAAGGTCTTCTAAATGAAGGTCACACCTTGTACATAGACAACTTTTATACCAGGTACCATCTGGCGTTATCGTTTCTTCATTAAAAAAATAATGTTGTTATGAGCGAATAAAAAATTTATGCCAAAAGAAGTCATGTACTCAAAGCTAAATAAAGGGGAGATGATTGCCAAGGAAAAAAAAAAATGGAATTATTGTTCTAAAGTGGCAAGATGCTCAAGATGTGAGACTACTAACAACAAAGCATGCCCCAGAAATGGTTGATGGACCCTCCACCAGTTAAGGGAGACAGAAAGAAGCAAAAAAAAAAAAAACACTTCCTATTCTATCTTATAATAAGGGAAAGGCAGGCATTGATCTGTCGGATCAAATGGGTTCGTATGCCACAACACTAAGAAAGGGGGGTAAAATGGGTTCGTATGCCACAACACTAAGAAAGGGGTAAAATGGGTTCGTATGCCACAACACTAAGAAAGGGAATAAAATGGGTTTGTATACCATAACACTAAGAAAGGGGGTGAGTGGTACCAGAAATTAGAGATAGAATATATACTTGGAATATCAGTTGTCGATGCATATGTGGTATACAAGAGTGCTATGTGAAAACAAATAAAAATAAGAAGCTTTCGGGAAGAGGTAGTTATAGATTTGCTAAATATAGAATGGAAAGAGTAATGTGAAAAGCCAAAATGTGGTAATGTTCATATACTAACGACAAAAATCGATGCAAATAACAAGGAAGTTAGAAGGATGTGCGTTTTTTGTTACGCAAAATTGAAAGAGTCGGAAGAAAGATCAGTTGCTAGCAGAAAGGGGAAAAGAGTTTTGACGTATTGCCCAGACTGTATTCATCAGCCTTTCGTGTGTTTGGAGTGTTTTGGACAACATCATAAACCTTCATAATTTTGTGATTATAAAATTTGTAATAATAAAGAAATTTTAAATAATAACAAGTCACTAACTTATTTTTTCTCATAGCACCATGCAAATTTCATCACATGTAACACTGGAGGCCACCACGTTTTTTAAAAATAATGTAAATTTCCAACAATCGCCAGTGCTATACAGCTGATGCAGCTCCCACTGAAACAGTGGGCATCGGCAATATGTCCGATTCAGGGCCTGAAAAATATAATGGTGTTGGACATACGGCCGACACGGCAGTCAACATGCTAAAACCGCTAAGGAAAATTACACCAATGTTAGGAAAGTTCGACTGAAGAAAGTCAAGTTTCAAAGAGAGGAAGTGAAAGAGTTCCAAGTGATTAGTGAAGTTTGGAGAATGATAGAGGCAACAGAATTTGACAATGTAATAGAGAGAGGTTTTAAGCCAAAGAAGATCGAAAAGAGAAAATTCCAAATTATTAAGTCTCTTACAGGGAATATCAGAGCGGACATGCACACAAGTACCATGTTTGAAGGTAAAGGAATCGTATAGCAAATACAGTCGAACTTCCCTATAACGAATTCGATAAATCCAGCGAAAAAATTCGTTATGGAGAATATCTTTTTAAATGTTATCTAATTAGAAAATGAAAACGAATCTACATTTATTTTTAATGTATTTTATTTCAAAAACATACTTATTTAAATTACGTTTGCACAATTTTTGCAGGTAAATATCACAAATTAAAAAAAAAATCTGTAATTTTCATTTGCACAGTACAATTAAAAAATTGTCTGATTCTCAAAGAAAACCTCACATTTGTTCAGAGCAATTATCAGGAACATTTTCACAAAACTGTAGACCCATACGAACCGTTTTAAAAGCATTGATCAGTTCTTCGCGAGTTGGCTTTTCTATGGGTTGTTCTGATGCGTCTCTTCAGCGCGTCATCGTTAATTTCTTTGTGATAATGGTCGCGTCTAACACTGTTCAGCAGTATTTCATCTTCATTTGGATGTTCTGCTGTGATCTACATAAAAAACATAACTGTCCAGTGTTATTTCATTTTCGATGTTTCCGGATGATTCTAATAATGTCCAAAAGTTTTTCAGTTGTGAAAGGGGCAGTTCAGAGATGCAATCTCTAAGGTTAATTGTAACCTCCAAGTTTCTATTTTCTGATAACGCATTGACAATCTTCATTATTATTCTCTTTCGATAATGAAATTTAAAATTTTTAATAATGCCTTGGTCCACTGGCTGGAGTTTTGACGTTACGTTTGGTGGTAAAAACAACTTCGCACTTTTAAGTTTGGCAGAAATATTGGCAGGATGTGCCGGACCGTTGTCAGTTACCAACACGATTTTCCTTTTTTCTTTTGTTATACACTTGTCTAGTTTTAATATCCATTCTTCAAAAATATCACTTGTCATCCATGCTTTTTTATTAAAGGTGTAGTCAACTTCCAAAGATTTTGTGCCTCTAAAACATCTTGGGTTTTTTGATATTCCGACGACCAGAAGTCTTAATTTTTCACTTCCTGTCATATTTGCTCCAACTAGCACAGTGATTCTTTCTTTGCTTTGTTTTCCGCCAAAACATTTATCATCCTTAAAAGCAATTGTTCTATTCGGTAAACATTTAAAGAATAAACCCATTTCGTCAGCATTAGAAACAATCTTACACTCATATTCTTCCAAAATCTTCTTTAAGGTATTGTTCCTCCAACTTTTGCAATCTTCTTTGCTTACATTAATGCTTTCTCCACAAATAACCTTTTCCAGAATTCTGTGGTGCTTCTTAAATTTATCTAGCTACCCAGTGCTTGCATTAAATTCTGTATGTCCAAGGGACTGTGCAAATTTCAGGGCTTGTTGTTTAATTATTAGGCCCAATATTGGGATATTCTTTTCACATATCATTTGCACCCATTTTAGAACAGCTTTATCAACATCTTCGTATATACATAACATAATTTAATTCTTGTCTGCTCCTCCTGCAACTGCATTTAAAATTGATTCTCGATTTTTTAAAATCGTAGATAAACTGCTTGCAGGTATGCCATATTTCTCCGCAACATCTTTTTTCTTAAAACCCTGGTCAATATCATAACAATCTTTGCTTTATAATTAATACTTAAACACTTTCTATTCGACATTGTTTCCGCAATTGTAAAAATTACTGGACTGCAAACTTCGCTGCGCTGGCCATATAATGAATTGTTAGTACCGCCTACTCAATGACGTTCGCTTGCCAATTCAACAGTATCACGTGACCTTTCCTATCAATCACTTTAAAGAAATATACGACTTTCTCAATTTATTTTATTCTGCTTTCATTCATATATACACGAAAGAAAATATATGATTAATGTATGTTACTTTTCAGAAAAAAAATATATATATATACAAGAGCATATAGCCTATGTGATTGATGACAAACGAAATAAAAAAAATTCACGAAAAATATCTACTGGGAGTCCAGTTATATGAGAACGGACATATCATATAATGATTGACAGGAAGGTCATGTGGTACAGTTGAGGTGAGAAGCGAATCACTCAGTAGGTGTTACTAAAAACCGACTATGGTAGCATTCTATGTATTGCCGCCGCAGCATGCTAAAGGTTTACCGCAGCGAATTTCATTTTCCCCTGAGCCAACATCAATTTACAAATCTACCCTATTTATTGTAAAGTTTACGACCACTTTTAAGAAAACCCATTTGGTTTAATAATTGTTAATAACTGTAATTGTTAATAACTGTTAATTATTAACAGTTATTAACAATTACAGTTATATAATAAATAAGTAAATAATTGTTAATAACTGTAATTGTTAATAACTGTAACAAAAATGAAACGAAGATCCTCCTATGGGTATCAATGGCCACATACGTTCACTAAAAGGATGATTATTTAATTCCAGTTGCTAATGCACAATTTCGGAATGAAGGAGGCAGTATATTTGAGCAGCTGTTCAGCAGTAAATGCTTGAAAATCTTCAAAAATGCTTTTATTAATTTTTTTTAAAAATTCGTTATAGAGAGACTAACACTTCGCTATATGCAGTTAATTTTACATGTAATTTTGTTTCAAGGTGCAATATTTTGTGAAAAAATTCGTAATATAGAGAAATTTGTTAAATAGAAGTTTGTAATAGAGAAGTTCCACTGTAATTTGAACAAATGAGATGGGTAGTGGTAGAATCAACTGATAATTGGGATTCTGTCAGAGTACTTGGGGTTTGGCAGACTGTAACTGGAAATGGACATCATTGAGACTGCTTATATTTGTGAAATGAATGAGGAAGTGCTTGGGAGGTTTAGTTCTTTTCGCAGATACATTTGTTCTATTAGTTTGACAATTCATAATGTACTTAGTAATAAGAAAAGATGGTTGGGGAAGACATTGCATGAAGTAAAGATGGCATGCACGTAGCAAGAATATATCCAGCTCCTTGATATAACATGAACCCAACAATACCCCCTGCATACACACTACTCTGACTCTTTCCAGTCACTACCTGGTAGAGTAGAGTCAGCGAGATTATACACTAGCTGATTCGGAAGCCTCCTAGATAGTCCACCAGACCTAACCAATAGGTTAGGTCTGGTGGACTATCTAGGGGTTGGCCTGTGAACACTGTTTTAGAGCTGTCCTCTTAAATGTAAGGAAAACTGTATCTCGTCAGGATGTCCACCATATCCTCAAAAAGACATCAATCGTACTGCATGATGGAAGAGATGGGGAAGGGTTGACCGGAACTTAGCTCTGGAGACTAAACATGGGTTCCACCACTTCAAGCCTGCAATAAGCAGAGTGGTGGTATTGCACCGGTTGATGAGAGTCATCTACCACCAAGTATTGCCTGGTAACAGAGGCGGCATTCCTCCATGTGGTGTGGATTCTATACCTCTGCTCCTTAAACTAGTTCACATTTGGGTGGTCATCTCCAGTATGCAAGGTGCCGTATTTCAGGACTTGAACATGGGAGTTATATTCAGGGTTACTAACATCAAATGACTGTGATTACTTCAAGAATGATAATGTTGCAGCCTCCACCCTCTCTTCAGAATTGCAAGTTAAATTTTTATAAAAATGGCACAGAATTGCAAGTTAAATTTTTATAAAAATGGTACTTCATATGGCTGAAGAAAACAGAATTTTCTGAAAACATTTTCTTCACACTCAACCACTACTCTGAGGAAACAATCAATTAACAATTGTTAAAATGCAAAGAATGACTTAGGATAATTTGTTATATTTCAAGCTTCCTTGTACACTCGTCCATTTCTTCAATCAAACTGATGTATAGCCACCATACACGAATTATTTCCTTTTTCATATTAGCATCTCATACGTTCACACTGAAACTGATGCTGCAAAACATTTATTACTTTGGCTATTACTTTTGTCCCTGACACCTGTTGCAGACATTCTTTCAGGTATGATGAGCTAGGGCTTGGCGGGTCTAAAATGTTACGGAACTAATATTTAAGCCCATTTGATCAAATTTCAGAGTAAAGAATATTTGCCATTACTTAAATTTAGTGAGATTCAATGAGAGTGAAAAAGAGGAAGAGGACTTTTGTTTCCTGGCTCCTCCGTTACAATTTTAAAAATAAAGGTTACTCGTAATCAAATTAGGTTTCAGGAACTATAAATAAACAATAACTTTAGAACAGGGGTAACCAAACTTTTAGAGAAATGGGCCACATATGAATTTTTGGCAGCCCGGACAAAATTCCTAATTACTGAAAACTACATTCTCTGCATAACTTTGATGTTATGCAGAGAAACAAATATTTTATACCTAACAATATCTACAGATTAAAAAATAAATCGATGGATAGGTAATATAAAATATACTAGTTTGTTTATATTCAATTTTAATTATTACTTATTTATTGTACTAATAACAAAATTACAATTAGCAATACAAAATTATTACTTATTTATTGTACTAATCACAAATATACAGTTAGTAGTACAACAAAATTAATTATTACTTATTAATTGTACTAATCAGAAAAATACAGTTAGTAACACAACAAAATAATAATTAATGAGGAATGTGGTTGTAGAGTGCGATTAAGTTTTGTAATATTGGGTTTTAAAGTACTAGTTCCAATTCTTAAAAAGTCATGTAAATGCAAGTCAGTTAAACATGATCATATTTTTGATTTTACATATTTCATTTTTGAAAGGGTCTACTCACATATACATGTACTTCCAAAAATTGATGTAACCTTTCTTGCAAAATTTTAAATTTTTGCATAATCTGACTCAGATAATATTGTATAAAATTGAATTAGATTTTCATTTTTAAATATTGTATTCACTGCATCATTAGATTGAAGATCTGCCAACCCTAATTGTATATTATCATCAACATTGTTGTTGTTGGGTACGTCAAACAGATTTTGAAAAAGTCAAAATTTGCACCTTTGAATTATTTTTAACATCAGAAAATCTAGCCACAAAATTTTCCTGAAACAAACTAATGTTTTGAACAAAATTTCAAAGGAAAAATTACAACTAGGCATATTTTTAGATAAATTATTCCAACGTAAAAAATGTGAAAATTATTCCGAAGTAGTTGACTTAAAATAACTCGTTTTGTTTCAAATGCTTTGACATTATAATACAATTCACTGACAAGTTTGTCTCGTCCTTGTAGTTTCATATTAAGAAAATTCAGGTGTTCACATATATCTGTTAAAAAGACAAGGTTCCATATAACCGTTTGAGATCTGGCAGTTCCTGAACAGGTTTCAATTTTTTGTTCACAAATAGATTATTTCAATTTTAAGTTCAAAAAAATCGCTTCAACACGTTACCGAAACTCAAGCATTGTACTTCAGTGTGGTACAACAAATCACCTTATTCAGCCTCAGTAGTTTCAAGAAAATTTTTGATTTGCCGATGATTCAGATCAGTCCTGCGAATAAAATTTACTGTTGACATGACTCAATCAACGCCCAAACATATTCTGCAAAACGAATGCTGGTGAATTATACAATGAAATTGCATTGGTTTTTTAATATTTTTATGAAGCTGATCCATGAACCCAATTTGGTTACCAACCATATTTTTAGTGCCATCCGTCGTAACAGCTGATAGAAAATCCCAATTCAATGTGAGGCCGTCAATTGCTTCTGACACACTCAAAAATATATTTTCACCAGTTGTTGTATCATTCAAGCTTTTTAATGCAACTAGCTCTTCAGTTCCTGCATAATTTTGATTTACACCTCGGATATAAATTAGTAACTAACTATGGCATATATCTTCACGAACCTTTTCAACGAGTTGACTAAATCTTCAGTTCTTCTCATTACAGTTGTTGAAGATAAACTTACAGATGCAAAATTCTTTACTTTCTCAGGACATACTTCTGCAATTGCCAATCAAATTCGTTTTACAAATTCCCCATTCATAAAGGCCCTTTCTTCTTTGGCAATGATTTCAGAGGCTTGAAAACTAGCTCTAACTGCCTTTTTTTTTTTTTTTTTTTTTTAGTAGCATTAGCAACTAAGGCCATATTGCTCTGGGATACGCGGTGGTCATTCCCTGACCTTTCCGCATCCTCCGTATTTGGTGGAGATGGGCTCGAACCTCGGTCTAATCAAGAAGTGTGTGCTACGCACTGCTGCTCCTTCCCACCTGACTACGGAGGCGCCCCAGTTCTAACTGCAGATAAATTTTGTTGAGTAAAAGTTCTAATCTTCTGTTGTTGACTTTGAAAAGTTTGGGTTAGTTCTTTGGGTTTTTTCTGCTGCAAAGCTCCTGGAAATATATCGTAATTTGAGACATGTTTTGTGGTGTAGTGACATTTCATGTTATATTCCTTGAACACCAACAAGTCTTCATATATCATCGAGCAGTGCAAAAAATTAATTAATTGGCCACCACTGATTAAAAGCGCGACACTCGGCATCAACTTTGACATGATTTTTATGGGGTCATTGGAATAAAAAAAAAACACACTCTTGAATATTGAAGGTTGTTGTTATTTGGTGTTTAGGAGCATTAGCAACTAAGGCCATATTGCTCCGGGGATATGCAGTGATCATTCCCTAACCTTTCCACATCCTCTGTATTTGGTGGTCACGGGCTCGAACCCTGGTCTAATCAAGAAGCGTGTGCCATGCACTGCTGCTCCTGCCCACCTGGCTACGGAGGCACCCAATATTGAAGGAAACAAGAACTGACATGTTTTTAAATTTTTTGAAATATTTTAACAAAGGTTATTAGTATATTCATATCACTTGAAATTAATAATACAGTCTATTAGGCTGGTTGTCTAATAAACTACATTAAACTACATTATTATAATATAAAACTAATTATAATATAGTTTAATAAGTTGACGTTTCAGGAATCTTACCGATACCCATCATCAGACCATGCTGTAGGGAGAACAGAAAGGTCTACAAACTTGAATATTTTAGGATATTACAGTTACAATTACCAATAATACAATTGCAACTACAAATATTACAATTTTCAAATTACAATTCTAAAGTTGTGAATTGCTGTTACAACAGAAAACAGGAAATCTAAGGTAATACAAAGAGATTAAATTCATACCTACCCACAGCCTCCTCTTGCTGATGATACCAGAAACTTTATGTGTATACAGGCTGCCAGCAGTTAATTTTTAGCAGAGGGATTAACTCCATTAACCAAGAGGATAATATCATGTTTTTATCTTGGATCTGGGGTTCTTGTATAGTAGAAGTCAGGGGTGACCTCTGCTCTCATACTCTGGACATCAAGGTTCATGTGTAGGCTGGTTCAGGATCTTACCAATACCAACCATCAGACCATGTTGCTGGTTCTGGGATTCTTGTGTAGTGGAAGCCTAGGGTAGCCTTTGCTGCCATACTCTCTGACCATCAGGGTTGATGTGCAGGCTGGCAAGGGATTAGGAAATACCTAATTACTGTCTCTAACGCCTATTGTTATTTAATGACATGGTCAAGATTAACGGATTATTTTAACAATGTTTCAAAGAATAGCTTCGAGTGGAAAGAACAGAATTTATATCTAACAGACTAAGCTGACACACACACACACACACACACACACACACACACACACACACACACACACACACACACACACACACACACACACCAACACTATTAATCAACCGACGAATGTTAAAATAATCTGTAAAATGTGTTTTTCAAAAATTTTATTGTGGTCTAATAGAAACATTAATTTTAGGATCTAATTGAAATATCTGCAGGCCGGATCCAGCCCGCAGACTGTAGTTTGGGGACTCCTGCTTTAGAAGATCAAAACACAGAAATCAATCAGTCAAAAAAATTTTGGTACCCACAGAAAAGAAACTGTTATACCATGATTCTATTTTGCAACACAGACTAGTATATTTGACAAGCCAATTCATTAATGAAAATAAGCAGAAATCTGCATAATTTTTAAAAAAATTGATTTTAACAGTTTCAGGTTTGTTTGTTTTTTTTTTTCCTAATACAAAAAAACAACTGTTATTGCAATTATACAGAGGAGTCAAATCAAAAAGGCAGATTCCCCACTGAAAACCCAGTGATTTGGCACTTAAGAACACCCAAGGAAGGGAACTGCCTGCTGCATTTCCAGCCTGGGTAGAGTGTGCCATGGTATTTTTTTTTTTTTTTTGTACAAGTTTAAAATTAACTGAAGCATAAGCACAGTGAAATAAAATAAATACTTTCAATAAAAGACTGAAGTTTTTGCAGACTCTGAAAATGATCTATTTTTGCACATTAAAAAATAGATAATTAAATAAAAATTAAATAAAAAAATAAACAACAATATAACTCTAGAATTAATATACACCTATATTAAAACAACTAAAAATAGAAACCTGAAAACTACATAAACAAAATGCCTACCTACCTGGAGGGATTTTGCATACTGTCGCTGGATGCCATCCATATCTTTGGTTGCAATTAGGACTCTGAACAAATATACTACTGTCACTTAAGCATTCAGCAAAAACTTCGCCTCCTATGTAATATAAACGAACACCCCTTCCTGCAATATTTCAAAACAATCACGCTTTTAAACTTCCTCAAAATACTTATATAAAAATGGAAATATAAGCAAAATCAACCCCCCCCCAACCAAATTTATCCCCAAAAAATGCAATATACTTTCATATTTTAGATCACTGATTCACATACTGTACTGGGGTACCCCACTATGGGGCACAAGGACATTTCAAATAAGGAAAACTATAGTAATATGCATGATCTCCAAATGTAACTTCTTTTTAGTTGAAAAGAAGAATGATCTAAAGATCATTCTTCTTCTTTTAATGATCAATATCTAAAGTTTAAAATGACATCACTTCCAAATGTTCCCTCTCATAACTAAAGACATTCTATTGCAACTGCAACAAGTATTTGGTTTGCAACATGCTTCACCTTATCTTGTAATTTTGCATATGAGTAAACTAACCTTGTTTGAAATGTTTTTGGGGAGGAAGTGAATTATCACAAAATGTAAATTTTATTCAACTTTCGATATTAAATGGTATCATTTAATTTAATGGAAATAATGTTAAAGTGCTCCCATCTTACAACTCTTATAAGTCCACCAAAAATGACAAGGACATAAAGAAAGTTTACAACTTTTCAAAGTTATTCTCTTATCATATTATTTCTACATACGCCAATGTTGTTGTTTCTATATACGCCAACATCAACCTACCTTGATGTTGGTCCTCTACGTGCAGCCAAAACAGCTCATACCCGGAGAGGCATGAAAGCTACAAGATTTCTAAATGTGTCTTGTGGTATCTGGTATGAACACATAACCAGCAAATCCTTTAACTCCTGTAAAGTCTGTGGTTGAGACACCGCAGATCGGAGTTGCTGTTCCAACACAAACCACAGATGTTTGATGAGATTGCTGTCTGGGGAATTTGGAGGCCAGGGCAATTCCTGGAAGTCTTCCTTATGTTCCGCGAACCAGTCTCAAACAATCCGGGCGATGTTGTATGGTGCATTATCCTGTGCAAAATGGCACCACCAGAAGGGAAGACCGTTGCCACGAAAGGGTGTACTTGGTCAGCAATGGTGTTTAGGTAGGTGGTAGACATCAGAGTGTCCAGCACATGGATGACTGGAACCAGGGTATCCCAGCAGAACATTGGCCAAAAACATGACACTGCCACCACCAGCTTGTTTTTGTACTACTGTGCATCCAGGTGCCACCACTTCCCCAGGTAAATGATGCACATATACCTGGCCAATCCACATGGTGCAACAGGAAACAGCATAATTCGAGGAAACACCTCGAGCATTGCTGAGCTGTGGTTGTCCAACACTTCCTTGGACCACTTAAGGTAGGTACTAACCACGACTGACATTAGCATCCTACCAGCCATGCCATTTCCCATGCCAGTCCGCTGCCTTTCCCATCTGAAGAACAAGACTAACACTGATTAATGGAGCTCAATATCAGGTGTTTTTAATACTGCGTCCCGACCCATGCATACGCCTTAAATCATCTGCAGTTGCTTCGATTTGCATAATGACTCGATAATGCATAATTTTTTGGCTCACCGGTGTATAGTATATATGTATAACTTTTATTATATATTAATAAATAAAAACCATATACTGTACCATATTTGCTCTAGTCTAGATAAAATATTATTATTAAACCTAGCTTCAAATTATCTTTGCTCAAGGGATATGCAGTAAGACTAAACTCCCAAAAGGAGTATGTCATTATTGGAAGCTTGAGAAACACTGCATTATAGTATCCTCTGTCATAATAGAGTAATAAAAGGTTAAAATTTCATTACTGTTTGTAATTTGGTTTTTCCACATGTGGATGACCTTAGCATTGAGGCACTCACAGAATTAGGACAATTGACACACACACACACACACACACACACACACACACACACACACACACACACACACACACACACACACACACACACACACACACACCATATCTTTAACAACAAAAGCAAAAAACCCCCAACATGACAGTTCGTCTTTGTGTCCATTAAAAAAAAAATGAATACAGCATTCATCATCCAATCCCTGATGAATTCACCCTACAATAAAATTATTTAAGTCTGGTTTACAAATCTGGTTCTTAATCTGAGCAAGAGGAAGAATACCATCAGCATTCAGCTTGCTCAACCCATTCAATGCCTTATACACCTCAATCAGATCACCTCACACATGCCCACTCTCCAGGCATTGCAATTTGCAGAACTTAAGCCTTTCTTGGTAAGAGCACCCCTCTGTTCCCCTCAATCTCGTTGCCCTTCTTTCTACCAACCCTACATCCTTCCTAAAATGAGGCCTCCGGACCTGTACACCGTACTCTAGGTGTGGACTGACCATTGCCTTCTACAACGGGATAATCACTTCCCTGTCCCTGCTAGAAAAATTCCTATACATCACTGACAACATTCCATGACCTGCTCCGGCAGCCCGTCAGCACTGCTCAACCAACTTCATATTTGACTGCACAATTACCCCCAGGTCTTTTTCACTTTCCACTTCAATGAGTGTAGTACCACGCAGTTGGTATGTTCCTCTGAGGTTACTTCTACCCATATGCAGTACTTTGCATTTGTCAATGTTAAATTTCAGTTGCCACTTCTCAGCCCATTTGCCCAACTTATCTAGATTCTGTTGCAGTAGCATACTGTCTTTACTGTCATTAACAACCTCACCAACCTCACCAACCTTTGTATTATCTGCAAACTTGGACATTAATCCTGATTTACTTTCATCAATATCATTGATGAATACACAAAAAACAATGGGCCCAGCACCGAACCCTGGGGAACTCCATTAATAACATTTGTCCATAAACAGCAGTGTCCACTGATTACCATTCTCTGTCGTCTCCCACTCAACCATCCCTTTATCCATTGTAGCAACTTACTCTTAATGCCATACCTCTCCAATTTGTACAGCAATCTTCCATGTGCAACAGTATCAAAAGCTTTCCTGAAATCCAAGTATATGATATCAAAATTATTTTTGGCATCCACTTCCTCATATCAGTACATTGTGTTCACTGTCATCCAGTGGTTCCTTTATCTACAAACACTTAATATGCATGAATAATCACTGCTGATAATCAGATCAAGAGTATTACTCTCTCTGGCTGCCTCTCGAACATACTGCTTTAGAAAACAGTCATCCAATAAATCTAAAAAAGTTTTGCTATTGTGTGAATGAGCAACCCACAAGTTCCAGTCAATATCTGAAAAGTTAAAATCCCCCATTATAAGACATTCTAATTTACTGGCCCACTATCTATTTCTCTGCACAATTGCTCATTATACTCATCAGATTCATTAGGCCTATAACACACACCTACTCTCATTTTTCCTTTCCCAGTGCTTATGTCATGCCAAACAGACTCAACATTGCATTGTCCACCAACATCAACTGGATGAACTTCCTTAGATTTTGTGTTTCTTAACTAACAGCATAACACCCCCTCCCTTCCTGTACACATTGTATTCCCCAAATTCCAATTCTGCACTGCTTATATCTGTGTGACACCACATCTCTGATATCCCAACAATACCTGACTAGTACTTCAAGCTCATCAAATTTATCAACTATACTCCTACTATTGGTGTACATGCAAGTATACATGCACCTGTTTCTACTCTTAGTTACCATGTATTTATTTGTTCCACTATGACTACAGCCCATGTATTTATTTGTTCCACTCCCAACAAGTCCTGGAAATCTCCATTGCCCTGATTTCCATGCTGCTGTTCATTCTAATAGAAGCAGTGCAAGAATCACTTTTGCCTCTGCCTGCGGCCACTGTTAACCTTTTAGTCTATGTATCCCCCCACAAGCTAGCAGTTTTCTGACCCACCTAACACTGCCTTGATAGCATCAGCAAATATTCTTGCACTCTTTCTATTTAAGTGTACCCCATCCCTGCAGAAACAGTCCCTCCTGTCAACAAGCACAGACCAGGCTGAAAACAATTCTACCCCTTGAGCCACGCACAATCTCTCCAGGGCCGAATTGCAGACACTTTCACATTCAACCCTAACTCGCAACTTTTTTTCAACAATGACCTGTACTTGTTGAGTTAACCTGCAGATCTCTTACTCTTAATGTCATTAGTTCCAACATGTACAACATCACCTTGTGTCATTAAAAAATGATATCTGCTCTACAACGTCATCAACTTTTGCCCCTGGCAGACACCCTGGTCCTGTTTCACCTATCCTGCTTGCATAGTACATTCCCCATCTCCCTGACAATAGAGTCACCAACAATAACTAGTTCCTTTGTGACCAGTGCATTCTGCCTTGGAGATTGCCTCTGTGTTGCCTGATTCACAGGATTCAACTCTGCCGTTGAGCTGGGCAGCTGAGAGCTTGATGGGGCCCTCATATTAATTTCTTCAAGGGCATTTACCCACACCTCAAGCTCTCATTGATGCCCATCAGAACACTGAGTTGGCACCTAATTTCTTGACACTAGGCATCTAGCACACACAAAGACATACTCCTTGGCTAGATCACGTTCTGTTTTAGAAAGTTCAGCAAACATTTCGCATTTGTTTACGCTTGCCATTTTGAAAGTAAATTCTATACTGATATCATGGATTATACCGCTGTTTTACATTAATTGTAAATCAAAAACCTGTCACTATGGCTGCTAAAGTTAATAAATCTCATATAGAGAAGAAAACAAGAGCAACATTAATAAGCTTAGTGACAAACTTGATATAATAAAGAAAATAAAACAGCACATAAGCAGGAGTATATTAATGGCAGAATAATATAACATTGGATCGTCAACATTATGGGATATTAAACATTCAAAACACAAAATTTTAAAAATCACTGCATGTTCAGAACCTAACAATAACACAGCTGATAGAAAAAGTTTACACAAGCCAAAGTTAGAAAACTTGGATAAAATGCTGCACAAGTGGTTTTTATTAAAATTATTGGAGGGTCAATGTATATTGCCATAGCATAAGACTTTAAAGAAAATTAATGGGCATTAATACAATAATTGCTTTTACCGATGGATGTTCATTAAATTTAAGATAAGACACAGGATTAAAAAATTAGACTTTCAGGAGAAAAACAGTCTGCTGAGAAAGAGGTAGCTAGAGAATACAGTGTGACAGTTCTTATGTGTGCAAATGCATTGGGCCAATACAAAATTAAGCCTTCAGTAATTGGTAAATACTGTCATCCACGAGCCTTGAAGAGAATTATGCATTTGCAGGTGACTTATAAGGCCCCAAAAAAAATGCTTGGATGGATAAGGGAATTTAAGATTGGTTCACTCATGAATTCATTCAAGCAGTTTGAAAGAATTTACGTGACATAGGGAAGAGTGCAAATTCTAAACGTGTCTTACATCTTGATAACTGTAGGGCCCATCCTCATGAATCCAAATTATTTTCTGATTGTGGAAATATTTTTTCCTGTTATTTACCATCCAATGTCACTATTCTCATTCAGCCCATGGATCAAGGAGTTATCCAAAGTTGACAATACGAAATTTTTAGAAATCTTCAAGTACCATGTTAATAGACTAGAAAAGAATAGCGAAAGCTTAAAAAGCGGTACTCACCTTGAAATTAATCTGCGATGGTTTACTTAGGTAGCGTGGTTAATGTTTAAGTTGAATTGTTAAACTGAAAAATTAAAAGGGAGGGAAGTAGGTAAAAGTTGACTGAGTTAAATAGGTGCAAGGAAATAGAAGTGTACACATCCAATCCTTGGTTGTCATCGAAATAAAAGAAAAGAAAAGAATAGTTAAAAACTGTAAGTGAATCCAAAGTCTTTACGAGGACTTTCGTTAGTTAAAGAACGTCTTCAGTTGGCAATGTGTGGGGAGAGAACGCGCATGGTATTTTAAGAATAAAAAAATTATACTCTCGTGATGCCTTTTTTGACATGTGGGAACTTTAATCTCGAGAGGTGCCAAATTGGGGAAAGATTGAAGGGGAGTTTAGAATTTTGAGGTTAGAGTGGTGCTTGTACCATTCAATAACTAGGGCTTCATATTGAAGTATTCTGTAGCTGGATTTTAGTTTAATGATGGAAATGGCAGAGTCGATGAGCGGGTTGTGGTTGTGAGTCTGGGCATGAGTTGTAAGTTCTGTGACAGATTGGTTAGACATGAGACTATGGAAATGGTAGTAGGCACGGGTGTTGGATGTTTTTGATGAGTCAAATTTAGTAGTGGTACTTCCGATATAACATGTGTTGCAGTTTTGTTGACAATTAATGAGGTATATAATATTATTAAGGTCGTTTGTAGGATATTTGTATGTGTCTTTATAGGTGCTGAAGAAGGATCCTAATTTGTTGTAGGTGGAAAAAACAAGGGAGATATCAGTTTTGTTAAATAGGCGTCGGAACTGTCCTGCTAGTTCATTGTGGTAAGGGAGGACTATGTGGATGTTTGTTTTATTTTTGTCTTTAGTTGGGGTGTTAGATTTAATTTTATTTTTAGCATTAAGGATTGTATTTAAAATAAGTTGGTGGGGGTAACCTCTGGATATAAATTTGTCAGTAATATACTGTATTTCATTGTGAAGGTCAGTGGGTAAGGAACTATACTTTAGTGCATTGTGAATTTGGTTATATAAATCTGCCTTTTTAGTGTTTAGAGGGTGATGAGAAACAAAATGTAAGTATTTGCCGGTGTTTGTATTTTTCCTGAAAATTTTCGTATTTAATTTTGTGCCTGTTATATAGATAGTAAGATTAAGGAAATTTATCTGATTATTTTGTCCAATTTCAAGGGTGAATTTAAGTCTATCGTGTACAGAGTTAAGTTTTACGAAGAGGTTATCAATAATGGATCTGTTGCCTATTACAAGAATGTCGTCGGCATAGCGCATGTATAGTTTTAGTTCAGGGGGAAAGGGGTGTAGAATTTGGCCTTCAATGGCGGCTAGGTAGATGTCGGATAATGGGGACGAAATCTACCAACTTATTTTAAATACAATCCTTAAAGCTAAAAATAAAAATTAAATCTAACACCCCAACTAAAGACAAAAATAAAAAATCCGCATAGTCCTCCCTTACCACAATGAACTAGCACGACAGTTCCGACGCCTATTTAACAACACTGATATCTCCCTTGTTTTTTCCACCTACAACAAATTAGGATCCTTCTTCAGCACCTATAAAGACACATACAAATATCCTACAAACGACCTTAATAATATTATATACCTCATTAATTGTCAACAAAACTGCAACACATGTTATATCGGAAGTACCACTACTAAATTTGGCTCATCAAAAACATCCAACACCCGTGCCTACTACCATTTCCATAGTCTCATGTCTAACCAATCTGTCACAGAACTTACAACTCATGCCCAGACTCACAACCACAACCCACTCATCGACTCTGCCATTTCCATCATTAAACTAAAATCCAGCTACAGAATACTTCAATATGAAGCCCTAGTTATTGAATGGTACAAGCACCACTCTAACCTCAAAATTCTAAACTCCCCTTCAATCTTTCCCCAATTTGGCACCTCTCGAGATTAAAGTTCCCACATGTCAAAAAAGGCATCACGAGAGTATAATTTTTTTATTCTTAAAATACCATGCGCGTTCTCTCCCCACACATTGCCAACTGAAGACGTTCTTTAACTAACGAAAGTCCTCGTAAAGACTTTGGATTCACTTACAGTTTTTAACTATTCTTTTCTTTTCTTTTATTTCGATGACAACCAAGGATTGGATGTGTACACTTCTATTTCCTTGCACCTATTTAACTCAGTCAACTTTTACCTACTTCCCTCCCTTTTAATTTTTCAATTTAACAATTCAACTTAAACATTAACCACGCTACCTAAGTAAACCATCGCAGATTAATTTCAAGGTGAGTACCACTTTTTAAGCTTTCGCTATTCTTATCCAAAGTTTTAAATGCCATTACAGAAGTGAATTTATGAAACAAATGATTAGCAAGTATATCTTCAATCTCAACTTTCAACAGGGTTTCACAATTAAAGTTGCAATATATTGTACAGCAATTGCTTGGAATACCATGAAGCCCACCACTCTTGTGAGCACATGGAGGAAATTATGGCTAAGTGTCACGTTTGCCAACTTACCATCTGATGAAGATGGTTTTAATGTACGGTCAAGGCAAAAGCAGTATTGAAGAAATAATGCAAACAGTTCAATCCACAATAGAAAAATCCTTTACACAGCCTTGAAGTTGGACATATTGATGCATGGCTCGCTGTTGATAATGAGGTTGAATTATCACAATCATTCTCAGATCAAGAAATCACTGATAGTATCATTACTCCTAAGAAACTAGATGATGCACTTTGTTCAGATGTAGAAGAGGACATTGACACAACTGAAAAGATAACTTAGGCTGTTTCGAAATCAAGTATGGAAAATATTCTTTGTTTTTTTTTAACAAAATCCAGGCTTTACTATGGAAGAAGTAATACAAGCACACATGCTGAAAAACACAATAACAAAAAAAAAAAACAAGCATCAATGAAACAAAATGATATAAAAACATTTTTAAAAAAAGCAGTTACTATTCCTAAAGAAAACCATCAAGAAAACTTATCCTCTACTACAAATGAAGCATTAGAATAAATGGCACCCTCTACATTTAAACCAGACATATTTGAAGGAGATCAGCCAGAATAGAAAGTTTTTCTTTTTTTTATGTTTATATACTAAAGCATGTTTATGTTTTTTTCTATTTACATATTACAGGATGTATGTTTTTTTATGTGCAGTCAATAAAATTGCATTTATTCTATTTTTCTGCAACGAATTATCAGCATGAAGCAGGGGTCACCTGTAGTTTACATTAGTCAATGTTACACTTCAGTTGCCAGCTCTCAGCACATCTACTCAACTTTTCTAGATCCTGTTGCAGTAGTGTACAATCATTACTGTCATTAACAACCCTATCAACCTTTGAGTCATCCACAAACTTAGACATTAACCCTGATATACCTTCATCAATATCATTGATAAATACAGAAAACAACAATGGGCCAAAAAACGAACCCTGGGGGACACCAATAATAACACCAAAAAACAGTGCCCACTGATTACCACTCTGTCTTCTCCCCCTCGACCATCCTTTTATCCATTGTGGTAACTTGCCCTTAATGCCATACTGCTCCAATTTGTACAGTAATCTTCCAGAATGATATCAAAATTATTTTTTGAATCCAGTTCCCTTGTGATCACATCATAGTATCCAATTAAATTTGTCAGACAAGACTTCCCCTTAACAAGCCCATGCTGTGTCTTAACTATAACTGCAGTCTTATCTAGATGATCCTACATTGCTTCTTTAACCAGTGATCCATTATTTTCCCTAGAACAGAAGTTAAACTAACAGGTCTGTAATTACTTGTCACCTTTTGTGAATTTAGGTCACATTTGCACATCTCCAGTCCATGGGGAACTCCCCTGAGCTCAAGGAAGCTTTCATAATTATGGCCAAGGATTTGCTGCCTCCTTTAACATAACTGCATAGATCCCATCCACACCAGGTGCCTTTTTTTTTTTATGTTCAATTTTAACAATTACATCCCCACTTTGCTCTCAGTTATTACATGATAATTTAGCTCCCTGCCAGTGTTCGATAAAACTTCTGGCCTCCACTTCCCTAGAGATTTCCTCATGTGTAAATGAGGTGGAAAATAACTATTCAGTTAGTCAGCTACCTCAGCAGGTTCATCAACAATCGATCCATCAATGTCAACCATTAAGAATCTGATTCATCTTCTTTCTAGAGTTTATATAAGTAAAGAAGTCCTTGCTGTTTTTCTTAGCATCCTTTGCCAAAGATTTCTCGTAATGTGCCTTCTCTCACCTAACCTCCTTTGCCACTTGATTACAAACTAGCTTATATCTACAATAGGCTTTTGTGTCACTTGATAATTTATATGCATCCCATGCATTTTTTTTCTCTGCCACAAGTCTCAGTAGTTCATCTGACATCCATTTAGCCCTAAACCTTGAAGAGTATTTCTTAGTTGGGATGAAAAGCCTAGTAGCTTCCAAGATTACTTCCTTCAATGCTTCCCATTTAGAATTTGCTGTTGGTAACATCATCATCAGTTGGTCCAACAGTACAGAATTTAACTGTCTGCTACTCCATTATATACTCCCTCCTATCATATCTTTTTTTTTTTTTTTTTTTTTTATGAAAACCCCAAACACGAAAGGTATCAAAACCTATAGTACTTAGTACCGGAAACTTTGCTCTAGAGACTAAACATGGGTTTCACCACTTCAGGCCTCCAATAAGCAAAGTGGTGGTATTTCACCGGTTGATGAAAGTCATCTACTACCTTCTTTTACTATGGGATGTAGGGTTGAGAAATTGTTACTTATTGCGGAAAGCGCACTCATGGAGTCTGTATATATAAATTATTAGTGTTGAGACATATATTGATATTGTATATAGCTAGGTGGATTGCATAAAGTTCTGCAGTAAAACTGCTACATTCAGCCGGGAGAGATACAGATACTGTAATGTGGGAAAGACTGCTGCAGCACCTACGGCATCATCTGATTCTGAGCCATCAGTATACATTAAGCAGCTCTGCGCATTGCTAGCGGCATGTCCTTCGAGCAGTTGCTTGATGTAACAGTTTTCCATGGACTTTTTCCTCCATTGTTGGAAATAGGTGTCACAGTAAGGTGGGTTTGAGGACCAAGACATATCAGATATTTTGATTTCTTTGAGCGTGTTTTCAAAATGAACATTCCAGCAATACATCAAATCATGTAGTCTAATATCAGTTGGTCTATTTTCAGTGGGTTTATTGTTATAGAATGTTTGAAGGATTGAAAAGTAGCGGTTGATTTGGATGATCTGGAAGGCTTTTAATCCTGACTGCATAGGTGAGGAGTAACATTTTCCTCCTGAGGTGGAGTGGTGGTTTGTTTGCCTCTATATAGAGACTTTGGACAGGGGATGTTCGAAAAGCTCCAAAAGGAGTGCGAAGAGCACTGTGCTGTATTGTATTCAGTCTTGTAAGTACAGTTTTCCTAGCTGAGTCATATACTATTGAACCATAATCTAGACGAGACCCAATCAGCGAACGATACAAATGCAGGAGAGTGCATCTATCTGCACCCATGCCATGGCAGAGATGGCTCTGAGTATATTGAGTTTTTTCAAGCAGAGAGTTCTGAGATAAGTTATGTGCATGGCAAAATTAAGTTTAGTATCTAATATTAAACCTAAAAAGCAGATATTGCTGGCAAGAGGGATTGGTTGGTTTTTTAATTTAAGTTCAGGCTCTGGATGTAATCTGCGCTTTTTTACAGAAATGAATTGCAATTGTCTTTTGCTTTGATAGGCAATAACCATTTTGCACAGTCCATGTCTCTTAACTTATTTATGGAAAGTTGTAACTGTCTCTCTACGCTTTTAATAGTTGGTGAATGGCATGATATAGCAAGATCATCGGCATACATATATATTTCTACGGTTTTGGGAATATTCTGCGTCATGGTATTTAGTCTAATTGCGAAGAGGGTAGGACTAAGTATGGACCCTTTAGGCACCCCTTCTTCTTGAATAAAATATTGTGAAAGTACATTCTGGTGACAAACTTGAAATGTTCTGCACTTGAGAAAGTTCTGGATGAATTGAGGTATGTGTCCTCTCAACCCTAGGGCATACAGCTCTCGAAGAATGCCATATCTCCATGTGGTATTGAATGCCTTTTCAATATCTAGACTCGCCATTACCAGATGTTCATTTTTAACATATGCATTGCGAATGTTAGTTTCGGCTCTTACCATAAGGGCCGAGCAGGATCTGTTTTGTCGGAAACCATATTGGTTGATATTTAGCAGCATTTTGCTTTCTAGTATCCATTTTAATCTCCTATGTATCATTTTTTCTAGTGTTTTACTCAAACAGCTGGTTAGGGAAATTGGTCGGTAGTTTTGTGGAAGCGATTGATCCTTTCCTGGTTTTGGAAAGGCAAGAAGTACAGAATGATGCCATGAGGAAGGATTAGCATTAGCATTAGTAGAGGCATTTGATGCAAGAAAGCAAGCTTATGCAGCATCAGCCAAAAAAAAAAAAAAAAAAACCCACTTCCACTTCACCCCTCTGTTCGTTCAAAATACCTGTCCAGCTGAGCCTTAAACTTATTTAGGCTATCAACCTCCACCACAAGGGATGGCAGTCTGTTCCACCAACCAACCACCCGCTGGCTAAAGGCAAATTTCCGCACGTCTATCCTACATCTGTCTTTCCTCAATTTGAATTTATGCCCTCTCAGGTGATTTTTCTGAGCTAGAGGAAGAATCCCATGAGCATTGAGCATGCTTTTTTTTTTTTTTTTTTTTTTGGTAGTTGTTGGCGCATCGGCTTCTGTGGCCATATTGCACCTCCCAAGGTTTTTTTGTAATACTTTGATCCAAGCCCGAGGCGGGAATCGAACCCGCGACCTTTGGGTTGCCGGGCAGGTACTTTACCCACTCGGCTAGCCCGGTCGGCCTTGAGCATGCTTAAACCATTCAAGGCTTTATACACCTCTATCAGATCACCTCGCTGGTGCCTAGTCTCCAGACACTGTAATTTGCAAAACTTAAGCCTTTCTTCGTAAGAGCACCCCTTTGTTCCATTCACTAATCTTGTTGCCCTTCTCTGTACTCGTTCCAGCAGCTCTACATCCTTCTTGAAATGAGGCCTCCAGACCTGTATACAGTACTCTAGGTGTGGCCTGACCATTGCCTTATACAATGGAATAATCACCTCCTTATCCCTGCTGGAAAAATTCCTGTATATCATTGACAATACTCCATGAGCTACTCTTGCAGCCCGTCTGCACTGCTCAGAGAACTTCATATCTGCCTGCACAATCACCCCCAAGTCCCTTTCATTCTCTACCACTGTCAGTGTAGTACCACAGAGTTGATACGTTGCTCTGGGATTGCTGTTTCCCATGTGTAGTACTTTACATTTGTCAATGTTAAACTTCATTTGCCACCTCTCAGCCCATCTGCTCAACCTTTCCAGATCCTGTTGCAGCAGCATAGTGTCAGTAGTGTCCTTGACAACCCTGACAACCTTTGTATCATCTGCAAACTTGGACATTAAGCTTGATATACCATCATCAATATCATTTATAAATACAGAAAACAATAATGGACCCAACACTGAGCCCTGAGGGACTCCACTAATAACTTTAGTCCACGATGAGCAGTGTCCATTGATTACTACTCTCTGTCTTCTCCCCCTCAACCACCCCTTTATCCATAGCAGCAATTTGCCTCCAATGTCACACTGCTCCAATTTGTGTAGCAGTCTTCCATGTGCAACAGTATCAAAAGCCTTTCTAAGATCCAAGTATATAATATCAAAGTTATTCCCTGCATCCAGTTCTTTTGTGACTGCATCATAGTATCCAATCAGGTTGGTCAGGCAAGACTTCCCCTTAACAAAACCATGCTGTGTCTGAGCTATAACTGAAGTCTTGTCTAAATGATCCTGCAGTGCTTCTTTAACCAGTGCCTCCATTAATTTTCCTGGAACAGAAGTTAAGCTCACAGGTCTATAGTTACTTGTGTCAGCCTTTGATCCTCCTTTGTGAACTGGGGTCACATTTGCACATTTCCAGTCTATGGGTACCTCCCCTGAGTCCAAGGAAGCTCTCATAATTATGGCTAAGGGTTTGCTTAGTTCCTTTGCTGCCTCCTTTAATATAACTGGATAGATCCCATCCACCCCGGGTGCCTTTCTTGTGTTTATCTTCAACAGTTTCTCCTCCACTTTACTCCCAGTTATTTCAAGATTCTGTAGCTTACTGCTAGAGTTGAATACACCTCTGGCATTCCCCTCGCTGAATAACTCCTCATGTGTGAATGTCGATGCAAAATATTCATTTAGTTTGTTAGCTACCTGAGCAGGATCATCAACACTTGACCCATCAATATCAAGTGGACCAATCTTATTCATCCCCTTCCTTCTAGAGTTTACATAAGTAAAGAACTTTGCTGTTTTTCTTTGCATCCCTTGCCAAGGATTTCTCGTAATCTGCCTTCGCCTGCCTAACCTCCTTTGTAACTTGGTTGCATATCAACTTGTATCTATCATAGGCTTCTGTGTCATGTGTTAATTTGTATGTATCCCATGCATTTTTCTTCTCTGCCATATGCCTCATTAGTTCATCTGACATCCATTTTGGCCTAAACCTTGAACAATATTTCTTAGTTGGTATGTAAAGCCTAGTAGCTTCCAAGATAAGTTCTTTGAATGCTTCCCATTTTGAATTTGCTGTTGGTAACATCATCAGTTGGTCCCACTGTATAGAATTTAAATACTGTCTCAGTCCATCGTAGTCGCCTTTACGGAAGCAATAACCCTTCCCTTTACCCCTAATGGTAGTTACCTCTTTCAGTAAATCCCACTTCAGCACACTGTGATCACTGCCACCTAGTGGTTCATTTATCTGCAGATTCTTAATGCATGAAGAATCACTGCTGATAATCAAATCAAGAGTATTACTCCCTCTAGTTGCCTCCTGAACATGCTGATGTAGAAAACAATCATACAATAAATCCACAAAAGCCCTGCTAGTGTGTGAGTAACCAGCCCCCAAATTCCAGTCAATATCTGGGAAATTAAAATCTCCCATTATAAGACTCTCTGATTTACTGGCCCACTATTTCCCTGTACAGTTTCTTATTATACTCATCAGAGTCATTAGGCCTATAGCACACTCCTACTCTCAATTTTGATCTCCCAATGCTTATGTCACACCAAACTGACTCAACACTGCACTGTCCAGCGATGTCGACTGGCTTCACTTCCTTGGTTTTTATGTGTTTCTTAACTAATAGCATAACCCCTCCCCCCTTCCTATCCTGTCTATCCTTTCTGTAGACGTTGTACTCCCCAAATTGCAGTTCTGCATCCCTGCAATTTGGATAAACACATTCAAGAAATATGCGGTTGTAGAATACTAGTAATAATCTTAAAGCTGTATTATTTAGTTGTTTAAGCATTATATAGTAGATTCCGTCCGGTCCTGCTGAGCTGTTTGCTGATCTGTTCAGAGCTTCTTGGAGTTCAGCTAGGATGAATGGCTGATTATAAGGAAGGGATTGGGTGGTGTTCAAATTTAATTTATATTTTTCTGTGGAGTTTTTTATTTTCAGGAAAGAATTGTTGTATGCAGAAGCTGATGATATTTGACTGAAAGTCTCTCCAAGACAGTTCTCGGGGGAAGACAGTTCTCGTCCATTCTTAATCAAGATTGGAGCAGAAAAGGGAATGCACTTATTATTTAATTGTTGGATTTTCTTCCATATAACCCGAATGCTGATGTCCTTCATGATGGTACTGGCAAATGTTATCCACGATTCTTTTTTTTGGCTTGTTTTCTGATTTGTCGTGCAATTGCTGTTTGTTTTTTATACAAAATGAGGTTGGCTGTTGTAGGAAATCTACGAAATAGGTTACAAGCTTTATTTTTTTCTCGTTTTGCACTGTTACAGGGCTCATTCCACCAGTGTTTTGCATGTCTTTTTTGGTTTGCAGAGGATTGAGGAATTGCCTCAGAAGTTGCTGTCAAAATTTGTGCAGTGATGTGCTCTGTGACTTTATCTATTGGTTGTGTTTTAATAAATTGATCATCAAAATAAACACAGACTGAATATTTTGTCCAGTTCGCTTTTGTGAATTCCATTTTACTCTGTAATCTGTAGAGTGGGATTGTTTTGTTTGTATTTTACATATAATTGGAAAATGATTGCTGTTGTGTGGATCATAAGGTTGACCACACCATACTGGGGAACAGTACGGGAGAACAGATTGACAGATCAATTACTGAAGTGGAGCCTGTGGGTACATGAACATAAGTGTGATGGCCAGTATTTAGCAAGGTTAACTGCTGTTGATTCAGTAATGTCTCTATCACATGTCCTCTTTTATCCATGCTTGAAGATCCCCATAACGGGTGATGCCCATTTTAATCTCTAAAAAGGCAGAAAGGTTCTGGCAATTGTGCTATAACATCTTCTAGTTCTTTAAGCATGAAAAGTCTATTTGGTGGGAAGTATATTGAAACAAGAGTTAGTGTTATTCCAAGCGCAATACGCACAGCAACAGCTTCTAAGTCAGTCTGTAGAGAGTTATGTCGAACTGGGATTTTAGAGTTAACTAGTATTGCTACTCCATGTGCAGATTTCGCAGTATTCCTGTCTTTTCTGTACATTGTGAAGTTTCTAATTGAGAGAGTTACCTGTGGTGTTAAATTTGTTTCTTGCAGACAAACACTCACTGGATTGTACTTACTGATCAGGTCATATATATCATCTGTATTGGCTCGTATGCCTCTGCAATTCCATTGAAGTATGTGCTGCATCACTTGATTTTAGGAGTTATGTTTTGATCTGTCTGTTTTTTTGAAGCAGTTTGTTTGTAACGATCTGATTTATTTTTGTTTTTTTTGGGGGAAAATCAGTCTCTCTCTCTCTGTATCCATGTGTTCTTCTGCATGAAGTTCTAATATAGTTTCTTCTTGGTCAGTTTTGTTGTCAACATCCATATGTATAGGGAATTGTTTCTTGGCCTGAGCATGATCTGTTGGTACTGTTTTTTCTGCTTTTTTCGTAGTTTCAGGCATGTTAGGCAGAACTGAAATTGGAGTATTAATTCCTTGTGTTTGGTAGGTTGTGGCTTAGCATTAAGCACAGACCTGGCCCAATCTGCAAAAGAAATGTTTGGAGAGACTGCAATGTCAGTTTGAGTAGCAATAGAATGATTGTGTTGGGTTGCTTGTGCATACATTACTTTGTTTTCTGTTTTGTATTTCTTTCCCCACTTTCCACATTTCACAATTTTTTGAATATGCCGGATGGTTGCACCTTTGCAATTGGGACAGGTGAAGGAGGTTACGGTACAATCAGCTTGAGTGTGTTCTGATGAACCACAGGTTGGGCAAATCATAGTGCCACGGCATGCTACTTGGGAGTGTCCATATTTCTGGCATTTGTAACACCTGATGAGATTCGTATATATGGACGTATACGACAATTCAGATACCCTGCTTTAACCATGGTTGGTAAGTTTGGGTACTAAAGGTCAGTATTATGTTCCTTGTATTATATTATGTCAGTATTATGTTCCTTTTAATTCTCCATCTTTGCTGATTAATAGTCTTTTTGCATGTATTACTCGTTGATCTGTCAATTCTTGTACAATTTCATCCTCTGAGATGTTAATCAGGTCCCACTCTGCTATAACTCCTTTAGATGTATTCAGAGTGGCATGAGGCATTATTTTCATGGGAATTCCACCAAAAGTAGTCAGTTTCAATATTTCCAAGTGTTTTGGCTTCATTGTCTCTACCAGCAGATCTCCAGACTGTAATCGCTTTACCATCTTCGGAGATCCTGCTGCATTTTCCAAGCATTTCTGTATTAGAAATGGGGATAATTTGCTAACAGGAGAATCTGATACAGAAAGAATAAGGAGAAACGCTGGGTGATCTTGTTGACATAGATCTGTTTTTTATCTTTTATTTTGATAGGAGTGATGATCGAGTTGGTCTTGATCAATAGGTGATCTCAACTGATCAAGTGAGGGAAAGGTTTCTTTGTCCATTTTGTACTCCTTTTGGCCCTGAGGGTTGGCTTTCCCACTCAGGTTACCGGCCCCGCCACGGGGAGGCAGGAGTAATGCCACGAGTGGCCAAGCGGTTGTTAGGTTAGTAACTCTAATAAAAATAAAAGGAAAGTTGTCTTTTCTTTCCTGACTTAACTTACAACTTGTAAGATGAAGTCTACTGTGCTTTTTTAAAGAACTTAAGAGAAACTAATGGGGAACTTAAAAAGAAGAGTGATTCCTTTAAAGGAGAATGCTTTGAATCTCTTTATAGAGCTCAGAAAATCGCTTGGCATCCGGGGCTGGATTTTGTGGCAATGAGGATGTAAAGTTAGACCAGTTTCCATGAAACTGCCTGAAAGTGTTAATGCCATTTGCACCAGGATATACTGTCTGATAGACAAATTGCTGCTAAACAGATAGCGAAACCCTATGTTAAAATATCAGATATAACATGATAAACTTGCTGGATATTTTAACATGTAGCAGTTGTGTGCCAAATGGGTACCTAAATGTCTGATGCTGATCAAAAGCAACAGTATGCCTTGTCTAAAACTGCCATTCTTTACCATTTTCAGCACGGTGCTAATGATTATTTGTCATGAATTGTGACAATGAATTAAACATTGTTGTTTCATTATGATCCAGAGACGAAAGAACAGTCAAAGGGATGAAGGCACAGCGACTCCCTGTCCAAAGTAGTT
The DNA here is from genome assembly GCF_048544385.1 of Mastigoproctus giganteus. Taxonomy (NCBI): domain Eukaryota; kingdom Metazoa; phylum Arthropoda; class Arachnida; order Uropygi; family Thelyphonidae; genus Mastigoproctus; species Mastigoproctus giganteus. The sequence goes on from NC_143577.1 coordinate 145,179,501, forward strand.
CTGCTGGGAAGGTCATGACTTCTGTCTTTTGGGACAAGGACACGATTTGGTTTATTGACTACCTGGAAAATATTAAAATAACTGCTGAGCATTAGTCATCACTTTTGGACAAACTGAAGGTCAGAAGCAGGGGAAAGCTCATCCAAGAAGTGCTCGTTTTGCAGGACATGCTGCAGCACACAAAGCACATGCAATATTGGCTGAACTAGCTTCTGGCTTCTTTAATCGTCCACCATATTTACCAGATCTTGCACCTTTGAATTACCACCTCTTCCCAAATCTCAAAAAATATTTAAAAGGTATCAAATTTGAACCATATGACGTTGTATATATGATGATGATTTGGGAAGAGGTTTTTCAATTTCTATTTGGGAGGTTTACAAATGCTGGAACATAACTGTAGAAAGTGTGTGGAGTTGAAAGGTGAATAGGTTAAACAAACTATGTATATATACATGGTGGCAAATCAGTGGGGCCTCGACTTATGATGACATCGACATCCGATATACTTCCATACAATCTTTTATTTTAAGAACCAATGATAATTGCAGGTACCGATGGCTTTGCGATATAGCTGGAACGATACATGAGTGGAAATTTTCAGACTTGTAGCGTGCGGAACATCACTCGTACAATTGTTCTCAACAATTAGCATATTTGTTACTGTTCAATAAACATTCATGTTACAGTAATCTAATTGTGGTTATCTTTGAATTTATTAATTAAATAAACTGAAATTCAATAACGATGGCTCAAAGCGCAAGTTAAGAATAAAATTTCTGTTAAAGTGAACCAAGAGATGATAAAAAAACATGGAGTAAAAAAGACTTGTGGAAATGGAAAGGCTTTTGGTGATATGGATTAGGGAAAAACAGATGGTGACACAGTGCCTAGACAATTTATCTGTGAATGTGCTAAGCAGATCTATGACAATCTGAAACTTAAAGCTCCATCAACCAGTGGCAGCACTGTGGTTTTGAGGACTTCAAAAAAAGGGCAAATATCAAAAGTGTTGAAAGGCATGGAGAGGCATCCAGTGCTGATAAAAAAGCAGCCGAGGCCTTTAAAATTGAATTCCAAGAGCTTGTTGATCAGGAGGGTTATCTTCCCCAGCAGGTTTTTAACATTGACAAAACCAGCCTCTTCTGGAAGCGAATGCCCAGGAGAACGTACATAACTAAGGATGAGGTCAGTTTACCTGGGCATAAGCCTATGAAAGATAGACTCACTCTCCTGTTGGGTGCCAATACCTCTGGAGATTTAAAGCTAAAGCCTTTGCTTGTGTATCACTCTAACACCCCCTAGAGTATTTAAACAACAAAAGGTTGACAAAGGAATGCCTGAAAGTGTTTTGGCACAGTAACAAGAAGGCCTGGGTTACAAGATATGTCTTCAATGAATGGGCACTTTAAGTTTTCTGTCCTTCAGTGAACAGTTATCTTGAGAAAAATAAGCTTCCTGTGAAGGCACTGCTGCTGCTGGATAACGCGAGAGGCCAATGATCCCAACCTTGTTCAATCTCTTGAAACATATTTTGATTTTGTTCGAGTCACATTTCTGCCACCCAACACCACTCCTTTTCTTCAACCAATGGACCAGCAAGCAATAGCAAACTTCAAGAAATTGTTTGCAAGTTGCTTTGCAGCGACCTCTGGTGAAAATGCTGTCACCCTCAACGATTTTTGGAGGTCAAAGTTCAACATCCTAGACTGTGTGAGGCTGATTGTAAGTTCTTGGAATGATATTTCCACCAGGTGCTTAAATTCAGCCTTAATTATTCATTATTCATAATTATTATTTAATTATTTATAACATTGACAGATTTGAAGATTGTGGTTTGACAAATGATATTGTCACTCTTGGTAAATCAATGGGTCTGGAGGTTGACAAAGAGGATATGGAGGACCTTATTGATGCTCATGGGCATGAACTAACAACAGAGGAGCTACAAGAGTTAGAGAAAATTATGGAGAGTGACACTGCAGAGGAAGACTCCCAAAAAGTGTCAGCTGAAGAGTTGGAGACTGTCATTTCTTGTTGGGGGTGTTTAAGAGAAGTGATAAAAAAAACACCCCAACATTGAAAACACTGAACTCACAATGTGCAAAATGGAAGATGAAGTCATTTCTTACTTCAGGAAGCTAAAAAAAAAGTTGTCAAAAACAGTCCACTTTGGACAGTTTCTTTGCCAATAGCAGCAGCAAAAGACAAAGGACACCTGATATAGTCCCACCACCAGTATGCCGCCATTGATTTCATCAGCTCTGCAATTCAAGTCTAAGGTAAATGCTAATTTATTGTTTGTTTTTCATTTTAAGATGTTTTATGACTATTTATTAAATAATCTTTATAAGACACTCATTTTTAATGCAAAAACTAATTATAACATGTAAGAAATACCGATTTTATGCATAGTTGGGGATCATCCGTCAAGAGTTTGGAACAAATTACAGGAAATCAATGTATTATTGGTTTCGACTTAATATTTTCGACATATAATGGGTTTTGGGGAACGAATTACCATCGGATGTTGGGGCTCCACTGTAATTCGATTATCTTGTTTCTTTCTATTATAAGCCAAGTACTTATAATAGGATGTGCTGGTTATAATTTATAACCAGCACCCCCTAAAATGCTACCCACACCAGGAGCCTTATCTGCTTTTAGGTTCAAAGGTTTTTTTAATAAACAATCTGTAATTTCAAAATTGCTAATTTTTCATTTCTCAGCCTCACTAGCACAGCCTCTCCACACCATGAAGGATCTTTCCTCCGCAAAGGTCAATTACTGATGAAATGAGGTTGTATCCATATATTAGGTAATCACCTGTTCAGGTGTTCTGAATTGCATCCTAATATATGGATGCACCTCAGGACACATAAGTACACTATATTTTACTATGTTATATTATTTTATTCAGTCAACCAATAAATAATCTGCATTCATGTGACAAATTTAGTTATATATTAATTAATTTTACACTGAAAGGGCAGAATTCATAGGATACCTAGTTCCTGGGCAACGCGACGCTGTCACCCATCTTACTAGTGGACAAACCCACCGCTTGGCAGGTATATAGAGGTACACTGCATTCACATAGACAGTAATTCGATGTCAGTATGGATAAATGTCATGAGTTAATTGACTTTGAAAGAGGAATGATAGTGGGTACCCAACGCGTGGGTCACTCTATTGCAGAGCTGGTACAGAAATTGCACTAACCCCATTCAACATTATCAAGAGTGTATTGGGAATATGCCGTTTTCGGAATAACATTTCATCGTGGACAGCACTGTGGGCAGACAAAGGTGGTGGATGAACATGGCCGTCGACTTCTGTCTTGCATTGTTTCAGCCAACTGGAGAGCAAGTGCCACAAATCACTGCCGACTTGAACGATGGAGGTGACAGAAACATATCCACCAAGACAATCAGGAAATCATTAGCCACAATAGGTTATGGGAGCTGCCGCCCCACCAGAGTCCCACTGCTAACACCACAACACAGGACTCTACACATCAACTGGGCAAAACAACATTGGCACTGGACCTTGTATGACTGGAGACAAGTCTCCTGGTCCAATGAGTCTTGTTTCCAGTTATTTCGAACAGACGGGAGGGTGGTAATCTGGTGGAAACCGCATGAAGCTATGCAACCGTAATGTCAACAAGGAACTGTTCAGGCAAGAGGACGGTCGGTAATGGTCTGGGGCGTGTTCAAATGGCACACATTGGAACCTCTGGTACGTCTAGACACATCTCTGAATGGTCCTGATTATGTGTCCATCCTTGCAGACCATCTGCATCCCCTTCATGGTTATCGTGCACCCATGGACTCTTCCAGCAGGACAATGCACCTCCCCACAGAGATGTGGTGACTAGAATATGGTTCGAAGGGCATTCTGCAGATTTTACCACCATGGAATGGACTCCCTGTGGAGCATCTTTGGGATGCTGTGGAAAGGTCCATTCCAGCTTTGGATCCCCACCCAGAAATGCGATGGAGTTATGGACAGTGGTGCAGCAAGCATGGATGGAAATACCCGTGAACTGCTTTTGTGAACTAGTGGACTCAATGCCTCACCGTGTGACTGTCCTTATCCAGGAGAAAGGTGGGCCTACCCGTTACTAGGTTGGTATCCCATGATTTCTGCCCCTTCAGTGTACACATTATTAATTAACTCAGTATTCTTTGGGTTCCCCCTATAAAGAGTTTGCTGTATTTCAGCTTTCAAAACACAGAGATTTAATTTTTTGGAATTGCTTTGAAGCCAAAATAACTGACCCATCTGTTTACAGATATTTTAAATATATCAAAAATGCTTACCAATATGTCGACGAGTTTGTTCTACCACTGGATTTCTGTTCACATTTGATAACAGTCCAAGACAAAAACGTTCAGAACTGGATGGATCAGTAAAGCCATCCACTGTCAATGATGGCTGAGAAGCATGAAAAGTTTCTCCTACTCTTGTGTTCAGTTCATAATAGGATATTGAGCACCAGAATGCTGGTTCAGTATAAGTTACAGGCTGGACATCTACAAGAGAAACAAAATTTGTAATAATTTAACTGGATTGATAGGTGTTTTTAAAGTTGCCAATGAAATACAATTATACTCATCTCTGGTTACACTTGCAAAAGCATTTAAATTGGTTGACATATAGACCTCTTGTTTTAAGGTCGCAATGTGTTAACATTGCGATTGTTAACACATTGAGAGATGTTATTAGTACCCACCATTTTGTGCTAAACATGCTTGAACCTGATTATCCATTTTCAGTGACAAAAGCCCTGGAGAATACCAGCAATTAACTTGGTTATTGTTTCCTTTAAAGTTCTCCGGATAGGATGGATTGTTCACAGATGAGCACTCTAAGATTATCTTTCCAGGAAAAAAAAAAAAAAAAAAAAAAAAAAAAGGAGGTATGATCTGATGATCTTGAGACCAGAGCCCCGTATATTTGAAGACTGCCTGATCTTCAAACAAACATTTGATTGTCTACAGCAGGGGTTCCCAACCTATGGCCCAGATCTGGCCCAAAAGACTATTTCATCCGCCTCGTCGAAATTTATTCTATAGAAACCTTTTTTGGTTGCTACATATCGCATATAAGGATATTTATAATCAAAATATAATGTAAATGCGAGTAAATATAAATTTGCAACATTGTTGCAACTCTGTGCGCTTCCACTTGGCAGCAGTGTTTCTTGTGATGTCGGAAATCCGAACAGTGCGAGTGCCCAAGGCTATAAGTTTACAGCCTCGAGTATTTCCAGCGAACACGAGCATTGTGTCAAAAAGTGAAATAGTAAAGTTAAAATAAGCGCCTGTTAAAACAATTGCTAAACACTAATCTAAATCAAGTAAGTATTAGTGAAAGAATTGTATGCAATGCGTTCTTTGCAGTTTGCAATGTAAAGACGAGTACGCGTATTAATTTTTCTCCTGGTCAGCCATTTTCGGCCTTTCTCCCATTCAGACCGTAGTTGTCAGGCCGATGTGCCAATTATCATGCGCAACGATTTATTAGTGCTATTTGTATAAATGCATATTATTTTTAATTTTATTTAACTTTGAATTTTTAATTTTAATTTTAGCAAATCAAGATGTCAAGAAAAAGAAAAATTGATTCCGAATGTCATGTCTTCAATGAACTTTGGTCGATTGTTTTTTTATAAGGGAGAATAACTGATGTACCTGCCTTATATGTAAGGAAGCAGTTTGTGTTGAAAGAATATAATTTGAAATGGCGTTATACGACAAAACATGCCTCAATTTACGATAAACTTCAAGGAGAGTCGCAAAACAAAAAATTACAAGAGCTGAGCTTTGATTTCAAGAGGCAACCACAACAGATGATATGTTTCACTAATCAGAGTTTAAATTTAATTAGAGCTAGTTTGCGAGCATCTCAAATCATTGCTGAAGAAGGGAAGGCTTTTACTGATGGCGAGTTTGTGAAACGAGCGTGCCTATTAATTGCAGAAGAAATATGCCCTGATCAAGTTAAGCACTTTGCTGGTAAAAGTTTATCAGCGTCAACTTTAGAGAGAAGAATCAGAGACTTGTCTGCTAATGTTAAAGATCAGCTGAAACAAAGAGTTACTGATTTTATAAATTTTCCGCTTGCAATTGATGAAAGTGAAGATATTACCAACATAGCACAGTTACTCATTTACATATGCGGTATAAATCAAAATTTTGAAGTTACAGAAGAACTGGCTGCACTTGAAAGCTTGAAGAATAGAACCTCTGGTGAAAACATATTTTATAGCGTATCAAAAGTGTTTGAAGATCTGCAGCTTGATTGGGAATTGTTGACAGCAATTATGACTAATGGTGCAAAGAATATGGTTGGGAAAAAATATTGGTTTCATCGGCCATGTTAATAAATATATTGATTCGAAAAACATCGAAAAAGCTATATAATTTCATTGTGCTATTCACCAGCAATCGATGTGCGGTAAATTTTTGTCTTCGAACTCAATCATGTCGACTATAATTAGTATTGTGAATTTTATACACAAAAATGATCTGAACCATCGTCAGTTTAAAATTTTCTTGGAGCAAATTGAAAGCGAATATGCCATTTTGTTGTATCATACGGAGGTACGATGGTTGAGTCGCGGTAATGTGTTAAAAAGATTTTTTCAACTCAGAACCGAAATAGACATATTCATGAACGAAAAATTAAAACGAGTCCCAGAATTAACAGACTAAATGGTTATGGGAACTTGCATTTTTAACAGATATATATGAATACATTGAATAAAAAACTCCAAAGTCTCGATCTACTTGTAAATGAATTGTTCTACAATATTAAACCATTTCAGACAAAATTAGGATTATTTAAAAATCAAATTGAACAAAATAATTTTTCCCATTTTTTGTGTTGTAAACAGGGCTCCCACTCACAAATCTAAAAAAAAACTTAGATTGCAACTTAAATAAACCCAAAAAAAACCTAGTTTTCATCATATAGTATAGCAACACAAATAAGATAAAACTTACCATGCAAAAATATCTTTTATTTAATTGTAATCAGAATTTTCATCCCATTCAGTTCCCTCCACATTTATTTTTTGAAGTTCTTTCATTTTTTTCAAACGTTCTTCGTATCTTTTATGACAAGTTCCTTGTATGACTTCTTTTACCAATTCTGATTTAGGTTTCCATGTATAGCAATTTTGATTAGATCTATTTATCGCCTGTTTTGCCATTAGTCGATTTTTCACAGTTTCTGGTTTAAGGGAATTTGTGGCTTTTGTTTTTATATGGTTTACTTGGGAGAAGATTCTTTCTACTCTTGCCGAAGAGTGAGGTAAAATAGCTAGACTGGTCATAAAGTTAGATAAAATCTCATATTTAGAATTATTAAAGCCATCTTTTACATTACGTAACAGATACCATAACTCAGGGATGGTTTTGTAAGAGAAATCTAAATCTTGATTTAAACGAAATGATCTCCATTCATCATCTAGATCTAGTTTGTCTTCAGAAACAAGGTGAGGGAACTGCATTGCTAAATGGAAAATTGAGGATGGCGAATTGGCACGATAATGTATCACTGGTGGGTCAAGAATATTGAGACTGGCGATAATTCCATCATCATTTAGAGGAAATCTTTTTCTGATTTCCATACAAAGTTCAACAGGAAATTTTAAATAATCATTTTTAAACCTGCTTTCACTGTCACCAAGTGGGGTTGAATTTAATAAGGCCATACAACAGCCTCCCAAATATATTTTATTCAGAGGCTTATGATTTATTGCATTGCTCGGATCAGTTTCAACCAGCTTGCACGAAGTAATGACTTCTTCTTTTATGAAAAAACTAAGAATATTTTTATACTCAATTGGAACCATTGAATGAAGTAAGTGCAATCTGAAATGCTCAGATTGAAATTCAATATTCAGGCAGTTTATTTTCTCCAGTACATATCCTAAAAACAACAACATATGCTTAGTTCCTTTGGTGATCATAGTATTGTAAATATTTCCTGCACCATCGATTTTGTCAATTTTTGATTGAGACTGAAAATAAAGAACTAACGCATCCCACTGCTCAATAATAATTTTTATTACATTGCCACGGGATAACCAACATGTTTGTGCTAATTTAGGGATTTTATGCTTAGCAGTATCTACAACATCTTGAATCATTTTGAACTCGTTTAATCATTTACTACTACGGGAAAAATAACAAGAGATATCTTTTATAAATATTTCTAGATATAATGGCAGTACCTTGACTGAATGACTAGCACATAACGCAAAAGAATGGCAAACACATGCCATTATAAATACTGATGGTACATCCTTTTTTAGCAATGACTGGAACCCACTCTTAGTACCCATCATAGTGGCACAATTATCACCTCCAGAGCCAACGAGATTACTTATTTGAATGTTTTTTTTCTATGAAAAGATCTTTTACAGCTTGATAAAGCCCTTCTGAAGTACCATTTTCGACACAAACAGTGTCAAGTAACACATCTACAACATCAAGTTTTTGAATATCAATATCTAACAAACAACGGCTAGAACTTGCGATAAAGATAAATCTGTACTTTCATCTATTATCATTGAAAACTTGTTGTTTCTGCATATGTTAGAAATGTATATATTTTCATGATAGGCTATGCCATCTTGTATAAGATAAGACTTTAGTCGCCTTCATCTGAACTTGTTTTGCAATATTGCTATCATGAAATGCTTTCTTACATGTTTCTATAAGGTGATCACATTGCGCAAATGGAATGTTATGCTCAGAAATGAGAGCAGCAATTGTTAACTCTGCCTTTGCTACTTCTTCATTCTCCGTAGGTTTACGTTTTGTGAAGAACGTGTCTAACGTTGAACTTGTCTTAGTAATATCTGCACTTTTTTTTTTTTAACTGTATTTTTATGCACTAGTAGCATCCCGCTCCTGCCCACTCGGCTACGGAGGGGACGGCCTCCGTAGCCGAGTGGGCAGGAGCGGGAGTGCAGTAGCACACGCTCTTTGAGTAGACCGGGGTTCAAGCCCCTGACTGCTGAATACGGTCGATCTGCCAACCCGCACTGGACCAGCGTGGCAGATTATGGTCCATTTCCCTCAGTAAGAATTGTTGAGGAGGCTTCCACCCTGCAGTGGGTTGATAATGGCTGCACTTTACTTTACTTTTTTTTTAGCATCGATTTATTGGCATTCTTTAATTTCATTTCACAACAAATACAGTAAGACGCACCTTTTTCATTACTGTCTTCTTTCAACCAATCCTTTAATTCCGGATCTTCTAACCATTCATTTCTAAAATTTTGAGTATACCACCGTTTACTCATCTTTCTCTGTGGGGAACAAGTTTCAGACATTGTGGGCAATTTGTGGGTATGCCTAATTAGCAATTATCTTATTTAAAATGTTCTATAAAATAAAAAATAAATCACTAATCCATTAACATAAAATAGAAATAGTCACTACAATTTAAATTTATTATATCACTGTATGTAGTACACACATAAATGTAAAAATCACACCAAATAATGCAATAATACCACAAACGATCACGAAAGACTGTGCAGTAAAGACCGCCTTCCGCCTGCTCAATAGGCTGTGCATACATGTTAGTAACATGAACATGTAAGCGTAATTTCATAGTGTAGAACCCTGCGAACTTTGAAATCCTTTTACATTTGTAGTATTTTGTACAAGCACTCGAGATATTACAAATTATGATCAGTATTGTTAGAATATAAAATTAAGAAAATTGTAAACTGTTATTAAATGTATTAAATTTTATTGTATTTACAAGAAATAAAAATAAATTTTGACTTAAAATTAAAAATTACCGAAAAAACCCAGATAATGAGATATTTTTGTGAAAAAAACTTATCAACCCAGATGACAATCAAAAAACCCAGATCTGGGTGGAAAAACCCAGGAGTGGGAGCCCTGGTTGTAAAAGTTTATATAAAAATATGCCCTATTGTGATTTTTCTACCGAAAATTTTGTCCAAAATCTTGAATTATTGATGGAAGTATTTGTTGATTTCGAAAACAATAGAAAATTATCTACATTATTTCAGAATCCATTTTATGTAAATGTTTCACAAATAGATAAAGATCTACAATTAGAAATCATAGATCTTCAAAGTAACGATAACCTGAAAACATTATTGAAAAATGAAACATTAATTAACTTTTATAAAGCTTTTGACAGAAAATGAATTTCCAGAATTAAAAAAAATTAGCAAGAATAATTTCTATTTTTGGTAGCACTTACCTATGTGAAAAAACATTCAAAAATGAAATATATAAAATCCAAAAATTGATCAAGAACGACAGATGAACATCTGCAAGACTTTAAGATTGGGAACTTCTACTATTAAACCTAACATTTCAATTATTGCTAAATCAAAACAACTACAAACATCTCATTGAATTGCTATTTCTGTAATATCAAATGTGATTATAATAATAAAAATTGTGATTTTTAATATGACTATAGCTTTTTTTTTTACAACAAAAATCCAATGCTTATAATTTTTTTATAGTTTTTTGTAATAACAAATGTGATTATAACAATAAAAATTGTGATTTTTGATATGACTATGGCTTTATTTACAATAAATATCCATTGCTTATAATTTTTTTATAGTTTATCTATCTTGTAAATCTTGTTTGACCTGGTGAAGTTGCTAAAATTGTGTTTTTGGTTTACAGTGTTTTTAGTTGTCAAAATTGCACCAACTCCAGCCTGCCATTTGTTATGAATTTTCTATGTGGCCCTCCAATGAAAAAGGTTGGGGTCCCCTGGTCTACAGCACTACTGTAGGTGTGCACGCAGCTGCACTGTCTCAGTGGAAATACCTTTCTGGCATTCTACAACATTCAGTTTATCTATGATTCTCTTGAACTTTTCTAGATATTGCTAGGTATTAACTGATTTGTAAAGAAAGCAGGATCACTGTTCCAGCAATGTGATATGCTGTTGGGCTAATACCAAGACTTACTCAGAAAGTGAATGGTGTTACTCTGTGAATAACTTGGTACATACATGACGTGCATTTCCATCTGTTGTTAAGTTTGTCATAGTTCAGTTGTACATCAACTGTTGATTGGTTGATATGTTGTTTAATGACACAAGGGCTGCTAAGGCCATATTATGCCTGGTTCTATTCGGTAGTACAATTTCCAGTTAAAATCTGTAAAATAATCCCGTTTGCTTTAAGAAATAAAAGAACTCAGCTAGATTTGCATTGTCTCCAATCAGATGGGGTAATGTCAAAGGTTCTAGCAGATGTGAAAACGATTTGAAAATTTTGTTTCGATAATTATTATAATGATTGCAATTTATTAGAATATGCCTCACTGTAAGTGTAGTCTGACAAAATGTACAAATAGGCAGATCTTACCCCTTGAGCAGATAAATATTGGTTAGATATGTATGCCCAATACGCGTCCTAGCCAGGATCACCTCCTCTTGCCTATTTGATCGCATGCTTGATGCCCACAACTTAGGTTCCTGTTTAAATTGAAGCAGTTTATTGCCACACTGAGCCTGCCAGATTTGCAACCATTGCTCTTCATACACGTTTTTTACGACTGATTTGTAGTCTGTATATGGCACTTGGTAGATAGATCTTGCAATGATTGGATGTTTAGTGGCTTGATCTGCGTATTCATTTCCCTTGATGCCTACATGACCTGGTATCCAACAGAAACTGACTGATTGGTTTACAGCTTGTAACGCAATTATCTGTGATCTAATTTGCTTAAGACTGGGTGAATTGGTTTGGATGGATTTTTCAATGATTTTATTGCACTCAGAGAATCAGAGTAGATCATAATCCGCTTCCTGGACAGATTACTCACGTGATCCAGAGCTATTTCAATCGCCCACAGTTCAGCAGAATAGATGCTGCATTCCTTTGGAAGGGCCACAGAAGTAGAAAAGATAGAAGAAACTGCCGCTGCGCCCACTGTTGTACTTGTTTTCGAGCCATCGGTATATATTTGAAGACACCGAGAATTTTCTGCTACGTGTGCAGCATGGAGTTTCCTGATGGTAAGGTCCGCTGCTTGCTTTTCCCCCCATTGTTGGAAAGAGAAGTCACAGACCGGTGCATAATCAGACCACGGAGGGTCGTGATGACTCATTTCCTGAAAGACATTACCCATGTCTAGATGCCAACATTATGTTAACTGTAGCAACCTTATCCCAATAGGCTTGTTTTCGTTAGGTTTGTTTTGATAAAATGTGGTCCACTGGGGCTCATTTCCTGAAAGACATTACCCATGTCTAGATGCCAACATTATGTTAACTGTAGCAACCTTATCCCAATAGGCTTGTTTTCGTTAGGTTTGTTTTGATAAAATGTGGTCCACTGGGGCTCAAATAAGTATGGCGAGATAGGATGAAAAGGAAGACTGTATTTTTGCTGCATAGTTGAGAATCAACATTTTCCTCCAAAGATGGAGTGGAGGTTCGTGTGCATCTATATACAGACTCTGTACAGGGGATGTTCTGAATGCTCCTAAAGCAGTTCTTAGGGCACTGTGATGGTTAGTGTCTAGCCAAGTTAGTGCACTTTTCCTGTCAGAGTCATAGATTGGAGCTCCGTAATCCAAGCGAGATCGGATTAATACCCGATATAGCCGAAGCAGAGTGTATCGGTCAGCACCCCACGTCAATGAAGATAGTACTTGGAGGATATTTAATTTTTTCAAGCAAATGGTTCTCAGATATGTGATGTTGTAAGAAATTTAATTTATTGTCCAGGATTAGGCCAAGAAATCTGATACTATTGGAAAGAGGTATGGTGATATTTTTAAGATGTAGTTCAGGCTCAGGGTGGATCTTACGTTTTTTACAGAAATGAATACAGTTCGATTTTTGTGCTGATAAGCAGTAGCCATTGCAAGACATCCACAGCACAATTTTGTTAATTGAGATTTGAAGCTGTCTCTCAATAGAATTCATAGTTTTTCCTTGGCACAAAATCATGAGGTCATCTGCATAGTGATATAATTCTACTGTGCTTGGAATATCATGGATGATTTTGTTTATTCTTATTAAAAATAGTGTAGGACTCAAGATAGATCCTTGAGGGACCCCTTCCTCCTGTATATGAATTCTAGAAAGAGTATTTAGACGACTAACCTGAAAGGTTCTGCCCTGGAGAAAACTCTGAATAAACAGAGGAAGCCTGCCTCGTAGACCAAAGGTGTAAAGATCCCGCAGAATACCGAAACGCCATGTTGTATCAAAGGCCTTTTCTAAATCGAAACTTACCATAACGAGGTGGTCATTTCTGACAAAAGCGTTTCTGATGTTTGATTCTGCTCTGGTCATCATATCTAATGCAGATCTATTTTGCCGGAAATCATACTGATGATTTTTATGTAAGATGTTATGTGACTCAAGAAACCAGGTGAGGCACTTTAGAACCATTTTCTCCAGTGTTTTCCCCAAACAAAAGAGGAAATTGGACGATAATTTCCTGGATTAGAGAGGTCTTTTCCTGGTTTAGGGATGGCTAATACAAGTGAATGTTTGGCTTTCCTTCTTATTTGTCGTGCTTTAGCATTTAGTTTCTTGTAATTTATAAGGTTAATAATAGTGGGATGCTTGCGGAAGATATTCCAAGCTTTGTTCTTTTCTTTTTTTGCTCTATTACATTCATCATTCCACCAGTAGATTTTGCACCTGCGTGGATGAGTCGACGACTGAGGAACAGCTTTGTTAGCTGCTGCTAGTATCCGTTTAGTAATATGGTCGTTAGCTTCATCTACTGACTGGTTCAGAATGAAGTTTTTATCTAAAACTGTATTTAAGGAAAATTTTTCCCAGTTTGCCTTTGTAAATTTCCATTTTCTGTGAATTTCCAGATAGGTGGTGGTAGTTTGGAATTTACAAGTAATTGGAAGATAATCACTATTGTGGGGATTATCCAATACTGCCTAATGTATACTTTGGTAGAGAGTGGGGGAGCAGATAGATACATCTATGAAGTATTTCCTGAGGGAAAATGAACATGAGTATGTGCACCGGTGTTCAGCAGAGTTAGATTTTGTTTGTCCAGTGATGCTTCTATTAGCTGCCTTCTTTTATCTATATAGAGACTTCCCCATAATGGGTGGTGTTCATTAAAGTCACCCATCAAACAAAAAGGAGGTGGTATCTGGGCAAGGAGCTCATCAAAGTCTCTGAGTATATATGTTTGGTTCGGTGGAAGATAAATAGAAATAAGAGATAAAGATATTCCAATTTCTATTCTTACAGCAACAACTTCTAAATTAGTTTTTAAGGGGATTTGTCTAGACGGATTAGTAACGGATACCAAAATTGCTACACCTCCATGGGCTGCAGTTACTGCATTCCTGTAATGCCTGTACAAAATATACTTCTTTATTGAGGGGGTCACTTTTGGAGTTAAAAATGTTTCCCGTAAACAAATGCCTGCTGGATTGAAATCTCGGATTAAGTCATAAAGTTCATCTGTATTAGTACGTAGTCCTCGACAGTTCCATTGTAAAATGCACTTCATTATTTAGTTTTAGTGGTAGGATGATCCAGTTGCCTTTTAGAGGCAGTAGGCTTATTGCGATCTATTTTAATTTTATCTTTTTTAGGAAAGGTAGGCCGTCCAGTGTCCATATCTTCTTCGGCATGAATTTCTAATATACATTCTTGTTGAGTTTTGTCATCTGTATCCATTTCTGCAGTATTAATTTGGGTTTTAGTAGAAGATTCAGCTTTTGTCATCCTGGTCTCACTTTGGGACTTGATGCCACTAGTAGTTGGGATGGAAATTGGAGTATTGCTAGTCTGGTTTCTGTTGTTTTGCTTCAAGGATGGCTGAGGAACTGAAAGCTGAGCTCTAGCCCATTCAGCAAGTGATATGTTCGGTGGAACTGAGTCACTGGTTTGTGTAGCAATTGAACGATATTTCTTTGTAACATCTGCATATGTATGTGCAGGAGTATCTTTCAGTATTTGTCGTCTCGCTTCCTGATAAGTCACTTTATTTTCAACTTTAAATTTCTGTATTTTTTTTCCAACTTTCCATAACTCACAATTTCTAGAATATGCAGGATGATCTTCCCTGCAGTTAGGGCAAACTGGAGATGTAGCAGTACAGTCTGTTTGAGTGTGATCCTGGGATCCACATTTTGGGCACATTGTGTTTCCTCGACATGTTGCCTGAGAGTGTCCGAACTTCTGACACTTATAACACCGTATTGGATTTGGTATATACGGGCGGATATGGCAATTTAGATAACCAGCTTTTACAGTATTTGGTAAGTTTGGAGTATTGAAGCTGAGAATTACTGCGGGTTGGAATGAGATTGCCATCTCTACGAGTCAAAATTCTCTTAGCTTGTATGACCTTTTGATCTTTAAGTTCTTGTACAAGCTCCTCTTCTGCTACATTCAATAGATCCCCCTCAGAGATAACACCTTTGGAACTATTTAGGGTTGAGTGGGGAGATATTTTAACAGGGACACCACCAAATGTTGTCATCTTTAACAACAATTCTGAATGTTTCGACTGTGTAGTTTCCACAAGCAAATCCCCTGACTGTAACCTTCTGACCATTTTAGGTGATCCAGCAGCATTTTCTAGAAATCTCTGTATAATAAATGGAGAGAGTTTGCTCACTGGTTGACTAGTTAAGGAATGGATAATCAGGAAAGTTGGATACTCAGGTTGATGATTATCTATTTTTAAGCGCTTATGTTGCACACTACCTTCTTCAGAGTTATACCAATCTTTGGTATTTCAGCTTGAAGGCTCTAAGGCTGGATAATTTTCTTTATCCATGTCGGCCCCTTTTCGCCCTGGAGGATTAGCTTTTCCACCCAGGTTACTGGCCCCGCCACGGGGAGGCAGGAGCAGTGCCGCTTGTGGCCAAGCGCAGGAGTTAGTACGGTTAGTATATACAATAAACAAAAAAGGTACTTTCCTTTTTTTGGCTCTCTTTCTATACTTTTAAAAAGTAGAGCTAATCAACAGAAAGACTTGAACGAAATAAAACAAGGAAAAACTCAGTACTATTAGCACAGAAAATCGCTTGGCACTCGGGGCCATCAACTGTTGAGATGACTAGTAGATCACCTGTTGTAGTTGATCTACAAGTCAACCAAATTATATGCTTTTCCTGTATAACCAGAGGTATATGCAACTGTATAGGTTTGATGACTTTCCTGTATTATTATTTAAAAGAATTTTTTTTTTTTTTAAATTGAGGGATGGGATATATTTCATTCATACTTGAAGCATGAATGAAATGCTTTTCCGAAAGCCATTGCACAAACGCTAACAAATAAGGATGCTCAAAAATAAAATTAGCTTTATGACAAATTTATTAGTACAGGTTTAAGCCTTATATGATGACAGCATGTATTTTTCAATATAGTAGAGGTCTGATTATCTGAGGTAATGTGCACTGAGGGAACCTTGAATTATCGAAAACTTGGATAGCACGGAAGGTTTGGTAAATTATTATTAAATAAACTGGATTTGAATACATTAATGTGGTGATGTACAATCTATTTTCAGGTTAGACCTACTTAATGAACATAATGGGCTTTTAAGTTATACAATAAAACACTTAATTTTATTACAAAAAAAAAATAAATAAATAAAAATAAAATAGTACGTGTATAAAAATTTATAAAGCGCTACACTTTAATATCATATAAAAAATCTTAATGGGTTTCTGTTTCACAGAAGCTCCTTGCTTTTTAGCTGCTATATTTTGTAGGTGCCTAAGTAACAAAACATCAGCGGGCATGGTATCCTCCTGCTGTACAATATAACATAAAGCTGACTCAATAGCATTTAGACCTTCCGTGCGCGTGTCATCTTTTTTGTAGTTTCTGTGAACCTTTCATTTCTAACAGGAAACTTTTTTCCCAATGATCCAACCAATACTTGATGCAAATTGTTCTTCCCCTTCTTTAAAATCTGTAATCAGTTCTTCCCATTCCTGTAAAATCAGTCCAAAAATTGGGCTTCCTTTGTCTGCGTAAATCAAAAAAAAAAAAAAAAAAAGCTTCGGAAATTTGTTCAAATTCTCCTTTCTTCATTGTTCTTCTATTATAATTTTCACTATCACATACAGATGTTGTTGTTATTTGGTTTTTAGGAGCATTAGCAACTAAGGCCATATTGCTCCGGGATATGCGGTGGTCAATCCCGGACCTTTCCGCATCCTCCGTATTTGGTGGTGACGGGCTTGAATCCCGGTCTAATCAAGAAGCGTGTGCTACGCACTGCTGCTCCTTCCCACCTGGCTACGGAGGCCCATACAGATGCTCTTTGTGAACACAATTTTTCAATTTCCACTCTTTCTCCTCCAGTCCTCTACAGTCACCTCACCAACACCTGTCACTAGCCACTTTTTTTTTTTTTTTTTTTTTTACTATTTCTCCTTGATCCAAGCTACTTCATATCAAAAGATACAACAACCCGCTTCCGTTTTCCGCTCATAGTACTTACACTAATCCTAATAACACGGATGAAACATGACAAATAAAAAAAAAAATTAGTAAATTAGAGAGTAAAAAGTCACTAAATCAACAAACGTAAAAGATCAGCATGGCTCAACAGTCAACTGGTGTGAGTTCCCACTCTGTACTAAACTATGTACTCTTGTCTTTGATGACAAAGTATATACAACTATTTGACAATCCACCTTGGATAATGTGGTTTACAAACGTAAAAGATCAGCATGGCTCAACATTCAACTGGTGTGAGTTCCCACTCTGTACTAAACTATGTACTCTTGTCTTTGATGACAAAGTATATACAACTATTTGACAATCCACCTTGGATAATGTGGAACTGTAAGGACCTGTCCTTACAACTGTTAAAAAAAATGAGGGTTATTGATATTGAAAAAAATTATTAAGGAATATTAACACAGACAACCATTTGAAATATATATGGTAAAAAAAAAACTAATAACTGAAATTGTATAGGATAATTCAGATAAGTCAAGGTCGGGGGGCAATTAGAAAACATAAAGAAACCCCCCCCCCACAATTGGCGAGCGTAGCCAGGATAATTCTTCATGACGGAAGGCTGAGTTCAGAACGACAAAAAAAAAAATATATATATATGTAATCCAGTTGCTGAAACTGAAAGAAAAAATTCAGCTGGCTAGCCAGAAAGTGAAAAGTGAAACAGTAACTATTTAAAGTGGGTACTGAATTAGAATTGTTCTCGTGTTTTAGAATTAGATGAAATAAGTTATAGAATAAGAAGGGTATTGATAACAAATAACTAGCTAATTAGACTGTTAGATAAACCCCACCTCAAAAGATAAGTTATGGCTACAAGGAGAGGTAGGGAAAGAGAAGGAGTTGAAAATAATAATGGACAGGAGACATCAATAGAAACAATTGTTAGTATAGGGAATGATAATAGGAGCACAATTAAGTTAAGCAAATTTTTAAAAGTATTTAAAGGGGAACCATCAGAAAATGTGGAACATTTTCTGAGAAAACTAAAAATGATTAAGGAAAAGGAAGAATTAACGGAACTAGAAATAGTCATGATGGCGGAATTCAAGCTAGAGGGCAGGGCCCAGACTAGGTATTTAGAGGAGACCCAAGGGATGGAAATAGAAACATTAGATAAATTTGAAAAGATATTAAAAAGGCTATTTTCCCCGAAGATCACGTTCCTAGAAGGAATCAGGATATTAAATAATTGTAGTCAAAATAATCGCGAAAGCATAGAAGAATATTACAAAAGATCTTTAAATGTAAAATTAACAACAGAGGTATCAGAAAAGGAAAGTTGCGCGTTTGATAAAATCTTAATGTCCCAATTTATAACAGGAATAAAAGACAGGTATAGGCGGGAGATCCTAAGGAGAAAACCCAATTCATTAGCAGAGGCCCGGGAACTGGCCATAGAGGAACAAAAATTAGATCTTCAAGGTCGGGGGGCAATTAGAAGGGACATAAATGTATTAGCAACGGGAGAAGAGACAAAACTGAAGGGTATTAAAGAAAAAGAAGGCGAAAATAAATTAGAAGGGCTAGAGAGACAGATAGCGGAAATGGGAGCTAAATTAAATAGCTTGTTAGGAGAATTGAGCAAGAGAGAGTTCGTACAAGACGAAATTAATAGACAGAGGGGGGGAAAACGCCCAAACAAGGCCGAACACTAGAGAAGATAGGTGTGATAGGCTTAGGAGGTGTTACAATTGCGGGGGAGTGGAACACTTTGCAAAACACTGTCCACTCAGGAATAGCAGAGGGAGGTACTGGGCAGGTGATGACTACCGCAACAAACAGGACACTAGGCAGAAAGCTCAAGCCTTTAGGGCAACAAGCGGTGATAGGCCAGAAAGGGATGGAATAGTAAATAGGAGCGGGGAAAGGGGATGGAAAAATGACGGAAAGAAAATCATAGACAGTAGGAACCCCAGGGATAGGGATTTAAACTGAACAGGTCTCTCAAGAGCGCCCGCCTGGAGAGACCGGCAGTTAAGACGGGCGAAAAGTTGTACAAAGCATTAAGTAATGCAGACAAGATAGGCGACATGATATATATAAAGGGGAAGCTAAGAGGAATAGAAGGCAAATTTCTTGTGGACACCGGAGCTTCTCGCTCCATTTTGATGTGGCAATTTTTCTCAAAATACTGCAGGACAGCAGACGGGGGGGAAATTAGGCATTGTCAGGAGTTTTTACTGAAGGGAGTGGGTGCAGGGGAAATCCGCACAGATTATATTGTAATGGACGAAATTAGACTAGAGGGGTGCAAGGAGGGGGTAGCTCATGCTTATCTAGTGTCCGAAAGGATAGACAGCGGTAAGCATGACGCCATCCTAGGGATAGATCTGCTTAAAAAAATAGGTGTCAGGATCGACGTGAGAAAGGGCAGCCTTAGTTTCGGCAAGGAAATTTTAGCGGATCCAGAAGAAGAAGGGGACTCAGAAGAGGTGGAGGATGATAGCGTAAAGGATTGGGAAGAAGAATATGGGATTAACGTTATGGAAATGGTGGAGGAACCCCAGTTAAGGAAACTAATAGGGCAATACGCTCATGTATTTGCTAAGCGAATGACGGATCTTCAATGCACTAAATTAGTAGAGCATGAAGTGCACGTCAAACAAGAGATACCCATTTATACCCCTCAATATCGGATTCCCCAATCCCAACTGCCCGCACTGAGAGAAGAGATCAGGGAGATGGAGGAGGCAGGCATCATCGAAAAGTCGGTGTCCAAATGGAACAGCCCCCTTCTAATGGTCAAGAAAAGTGACGGTGCATTCCGGATAGTGCTGGACTTGCGGAAGGTGAATGCTGTCACGCACCCTATAGACTTTCCCCTGCCTAATATTACGGAATTACTATGCAGCCTGAAGGGAGCCAGGTATCTATCTAAACTTGACTTACATTCAGGGTATTTTCAAATCCCTTTGAGGAAAGAGGACAGGAAGTATTTTGCGTTTTCCACTCCCTTTGGCAAGTATAACATGACTAGGATGCCGCAAGGAGCTAGGAATTCGGCTGCTTCCTTCCAATGCCTTATGAATACCATCCTGGCTGACCTATTGGAGAAAGGGGTGCTGTGTTTTTTAGACGATATTCTGGTATACTCACGAACGTTGGAAGAACACTTGGAACTGCTGGAAGACATCTTCCAGAGACTAGCCGAAGCAAAATTGAAGTTAAAAACCTCGAAATGCAAATTCCTTATACCAGAAGTAGAGTACTTAGGTCACGTGATATCTGAAAGGGGGATCACGCCTAATGCAAAAAACACCGAAGCCATTAGCAAACTTAAACCCCCGACGAGTGTAAGAGAAGTACGCAGATTATTAGGAATGGTGAACTATTACAAGAGGTTCATTAAAGATAGAGCCCACGTGATGAAACCTCTGATAGAGCTTACTAAGAAAGGCAAGAAATTCCGGTGGACAGAAGAGGCAGAGGGGGCCTTCACTGCACTGAAACAGGTAATGATTAGTAAACCCCTATTGAGGCACCCAGATGGGGGGCAGCCTTTTCTTTTGACATGTGATGCGTCAGGAGAGTGCATTGCGGCTGTTCTGGAACAAGGAGAAGGGGTAGAAGGTGGGACCATAGGCTACTGTAGCCAGCCCCTGAACCTTCACGAAAAAAACTATTCCACCGTAGAGCGAGAAGCACTGGCCATAGTCTTTGCCTTGGAACAATTCAAATTCCTAGTTTATGGCAGGAAGACTGTAGTCTTGTCTGACCACCAACCTCTACAAATACTGAGGAACATTAAGGACAAGAATAGTAGGTTGATTAGGTGGAGTCTGCAAGTGCAGGAATATGATATAGAAGTGCGCTATATCCCAGGAAGAACAAACACTGTAGCAGACTATTTTAGTAGGGCCCGTTATGAGACAAGCGAGGTGGAAGCCGATTCGAGGGGCAATAGTGAGGCGATAGAAGCATGTGTAGCTACCGCAGGGGACACGGAACTGATGGGGGAGGAAAGGGAAATAAGGAAAGCTCAGGAGATAGACCTTGAATGCAGTGGCATTATGCTAAGCCTGAAAAAGAGATCTGAAGCCAACCCAACTCACAGAAAAGGGTATGCATTGAATAATAAGGGGATCTTAGTGTGGGAAAACAGAGATGAAAGGTGGGGCAGGGACCAGGAGAAGGTGGTTTTACCAAAGGAAATGCGCCCCGAGATATTAAAAGCCTTTCATGCTAGCAGAATAGCTGGGCACATGGGGTTCAAGAAAACATTGCAGCGGATCAGGAAGCGGTACACATGGAAAGGGATGAGTAAAGACATAGAACGGTTTTGTAAGACCTGCCATGAATGCCAGATGAGGGCTACACATATAGGTAAAGCCCCTATGCAACAACACCTAGATCCAGGACGACCTTTTGAGGCAATTGCATTAGACATTGTAGGCCCCTTACCAACAACACCTAGGGGTAACCGGTACATCCTATCTGTGATAGACATGTTTACTAGATACTCGGAGGCCTTCCCTTTAAAAGACCAATCGGCTTCGGCTATAGCAGAAGCCTATCTGAAAGGAGTGGTATGTAGGTACGGATGCAGCAGGTATATGTTGACAGACAATGGTGCGAACTTCCAGTCAGAGTTAATGATGCAGATATGTGAGATGCTGCAGGTAAAAAAACTCAACACCGTACCATACAGACCCGAATCAAACGGGCTATGTGAGCGGTTCAACCGGACATTGAAGGGGGTGCTCTCTCACATTTCGGACTGTTCCGCTAAGGATTGGGACGAGAAATTGCCCTACGCCTTGTATGCGATACGGACCTGCGTCCATAAAAGTATAAAGGACACTCCAGCCTACTTGTTGATGGGTTTTGACCCAAAGTTTCCGACTGATTTATGCCTCAAGGGTAATAGGGAGGAGTTCCCTGATATCACGGAGTATAAGGAGAAGATCATTAGTAATTTTGAGGAAGCACGCTCAGATGCGAGGAAGGCGAGTTTGGAGGCAAGCAAAAGGAACAGGGCACGTCTAAATATGGGCAGGAAATACAAGACGCTGGAAGTAGGAGATTGAGTAGTGCGGAAGAACCACAGGAAAAGGAAGGGGAAATGGAATAACCTATCCTTAGGACCTTTAAGGATAATGGAGAAACTGTCCCCTGTTAATTATAGGATAAAGTTAACTCGACCGCCGTACACAGTTAGAGTGGAGCATGAGAACCATCTGAGACAATACCAGCTGAGGGGGGGAGAATACATGAATGACCTGCCACCCAAGGGTCTGAGAATGGGGAAGACACAGGCAACACCCCGTCAAGCCAGGGATGAGAGCAGTGGCGAGACTCACACGAGCCAAGGGGAGATGTTGAGAAAAAGAAAAAGAGTGGATTACCAGGGACTACATAGAGGTAAATATTGCGTAAGAGGCGAGTGAGGAAGTCAGAGGGAGTTTAGAGACAGATCTGAAAGAGAAGGTAGGGTGTTGTTAAAAGTAGGCCAGGAGAGTAAGCTCTCAATCCAGAACATATAGGAAAATTTATAATGGGGATATAAATTTTAGGGGGAAGGGTAAGAATTGTAAGGACCTGTCCTTACAACTGTTAAAAAAAAATGAGGGTTATTGATATTGAAAAAAATTATTAAGGAATATTAACACAAGACAACCATTTGAAATATATATGGTCAAAAAAAAACTAATAACTGAAATTGTATAGGATAATTCAGATAAGTCAAGGTTTAATTGTGCTCGTTACGCCTATTATCTTTAAGTAGAGGAAGATTAACGTAGCAACGGGGGGGAAGCGTTTCGAACACGCGCTACAATAGGAAACACTGATGGAGCAGACCGTAGTTAATGAGCTCAGATCAGATTTAACATTTCGCCCTAAAGAACAATGAGCTGAAACAAAAATAAATAAGATAGAGATGGAGCTCAGTAATGGAAGTATTCATGATATTTAAGAGCACACTTTAAAATTTCACGGGGGCAATTAACGACAGGTGTATCAAGGCCAATACAGGGCGTAGCTGGGCAAACACAAAGACGATCTAGAAACTCCAAAATTACAGGAATTTCCAGTTGCCTTTCTAAAATATTCTAGGAATTGCTGGAAACAAGTAGTCCTCTCTAAAAAAGGATGGAAGACACGCCCACGGAAGAGTATTGGAGACGAATGGGAATCACAGGGGAAGGGATGTACTGGTCAGCGATTGGTCTGAACAAAAAAGCGCAGGAAATTTTGAAATTCAGAGTGAGGAGAAGGATAAGTTTTTTTGAAGTAGTCTTTGGAAGTGCGTAGAGGAAGACAGTCGTGGGGCAGAGTCGTTGCTGAGTTTTGGGGAGATGGTGAAGTAGTCTTTGGAAGTGCGTAGAGGAAGGCAGTCGTGTGAGTAGTCTTTGGAAGTGCGTAGAGGAAGACAGTCGTGTGAGGTAGTTTTCGGAAGTGCGTAGAGGAAGACAGTCGTGGGGCAGAGTCGTTGCTGAGTTTTGGGGAGATGGTTTAGTAATGGGAAGGAAATTTTCCTTGTGAGAAATTTCGTAAGTCTAAAGTTGGGGAAAGAATGTGTCCATGTGGAAGAAAGAGTATACTGCAGTAGCCAATGTATACTTCAACAGTGTGAGAAGCTGATGCAATTCATAGTGAAGGAAGAAGAGTGCCCAAGGAAAATCCTAGAGAACGCCGTAAGAAAAGGACCCTTATTCAACTCAACAGCGCAGTGCCTATGGGAGAGCGAATCTCAAGTAAATTGATGCATTCCAAGGATGAGCAACCGCCCGCCTTCTAGTCTACGCCGTTACGCTGATGGTTATGGCAGCCCTGAATAGGAAAATCACTTGGAAACTGAGTAAGTGATAGTTCAGTAAGAAACAAAACTTAAGTTTATAAAGGAAGGACTCTAGGACAAATACCTAATCTATAAGAGAAAGTTAAATGTAATTGTAACCATGCCCACAGAACTGTAGTGAAATTAAGTGTAGGTTTTTAAGATAAAGGTTTATAAATGGGTAGAAAGGATACTTTGAGATAATAGTTAATTTTGAGGGAATGACTAAGTAGGCAACAAAGGATTGTAGTTGATTATGAAATTATAGCGAATTTGGATTTATAGAGAGTATAACACAGAGTGATAGTAATTGTTTTAAACGGATAAAACACTGATTGAGTGCCTTGCTAGTTAAAGGATTATAAGATTAGATACGGGAAAACAGTTAATTACTATTGTTGATTATGAATGATGAGCAGGTCTGTAGTTGAGGAAAGGATTTACTAACTGAGATATATATATGTATGTATACGTGGTGATTTTGGAAAGGGATATAAATATGTATATATATATAGCTACTTAAAATTGTTTATAGCCAGGCTGGAAGCCACTTGTAAACCTACTAGGACAGTTGATTGGTCGGAAAACTCATGTAAGGATCATAAGATATAATGACTCTTAGATCCGTTAGAACCCAAGGATGAGACACATGAAGAAAATAATGATATGTATATATATATATGTATGAAAACTCTGTAGTTTAAATTACAAAGATATACACAGATAAAGCCTAACTGCCTAACAAAGCTACACATGTTAAAGTTCCAGTAAATCGTAGCTATTGTTTGGAAATGTATATATATATTGTCAATAAATAATATTATGTTTTGGTATTTAAGAGTCTGTCAGTCACTTTGAACTTCAGCCAATCCAGAGGAGAAAAAAAATATTGAGACCCCCTTAGAGTCTAGAATCTTCTGGGAGACAAACAAGTCAGGTGTAAAGTGGGAGGGGACTAACCGGGGGGCACAGTAGAGTACAGGGAATAATTAAGTAAGCCCTTATAGCATTGTGGAACAGGTTGAAAAAAAATAGTAATAAAAAAAATAAACATAAAGAACCCCCCCCCCCCACAGAACCTTGATTAAACAAGTCTCTACTGACAATTTTCTCAAACTAACAACATTAATAAATCAACATTATCAGGGAAATCATAATCATAAAGGGGAAAAAATTTTTTTAATTTTCATTATGAAAATAGTATTGCTGAAAGGAATTTTAAAAATATGACTATATTAACAAAATCCAACAAGCAATATTTTAATTAAAATTTCAATTTAATAAAACTGAGCACACTCCAAATTGTAAATGAGAAATAAATCACAATTTTCATTTGGGGAAAAAAAAAACTATAGACACAATTGGGGGACTTTCAGAAATAAAAAAAACAAAAAACAGAAGACTTAACAGAGATCCAGTTTAGCAACAAGTGTACTTCAACACTGAACTTCATTATTCAGCTTTTCTTCCAAATTAAAAGTAACTAATGAATTAATATCATAACACTGCAGCATAAACTATGCATGTCATCATAAAATGGAGTAAACTGTATTCTAAAGTTCCTTGTTTCACTTATTAATAATTTTTATCAATCTGTTCAATTGCAAATTTTGCATTCCACGGACTGGTCGAAGTAGTCAACAGTTCATCACACAGATTTATGTGAATTGACTACCACAGAATATCACAATGCTTAACAAATTAAAAGTAACCTAACTTTCTTTGGGAAACAAATTCTCTTTAAAAAAAATAAACAATTATTCTAAGCTTCTTTTAACAATAAATGTATTTCAGCATACAACAAAGAAACTGCCAAATAACCTGCAACAATAATAGTGCACTAAACTTCACTTGAATCACATCAATGCTACTTACAAAAATCAAATATGCAAAAATAACTGTCAAAACACATGACATAAAAAGCCTACATATATTTTTCACCTATTATTATACAAGTATAATGGTACATGGCCACGTACCATTAAATGAAATTTAAAAAGTTTACATTCTCAAAGGACTGTTGAAATTGAATGAAAAATAGGAAAAGCAAATCTGGGACAAGACTGGAAAAAGGATAATTGATGAACTTCATGATGGCATCTATACAGCCTTGCATAAGCATTAGTAGTAGCATATGATGCAAGAAAACAAGCATATACAGCATTAGCAAAAAAAAAAAACTTTCCCATTTCACTTATCCATTCCCTCCAATACTTTGCCCAGTTTTTCCTTGAATTTAAGTTACCTTCCACAACAACAACTGATGGAACTTATAGTTCCAACAATCAACCAATCTCTAGCTAGGTGCAAACTTCTGCATATCTATTCTGCAACCATCCTTCCTCAACTTGAATTTATGTCCCTCTCATGCAAGAGAAAGAATCTATCAACAATCAACTTCCTCAAATCATACAAAGCCTTAAACACCTCAATTAGATCACCTTGCAGGTGCCTAGTCTTCAGATGCAATTTGCAGAACTGAAGCCCTTCTTGGTAAGAGCACCCCTTTGTTCCCCTCACCAGTCTTGTTGCCCATCTCTGTACTCGTTCTATCAATTCTACATCCCTCCTAAAATAAGGTTTCCACACCTGTATGCAGTACTCAAGATGTACTGCATACAGGTGTGTAGATAAAATATACGTTCAGAAAACGCCCAGCACACCGATATATTGTCGGCTACAACAATTACATAAAACAATAAATCAAAATATTGTTAGAAAGTAAAAAAATGCAAAACAATATTTTGCATTTTAAACAATTACAGTAACGCAAAGTGGTTTTTTTTTTTTTTTTTAATCAAATGAACATTGTGGTTATCAGTTTTTTTCCCCCCCATTTCCAATGTGGCTTCCAATAGATGAATTTCGTTGATTTTTTGATATTAGATACAATACATATTGAAGAAAGGAAATACGATATTTTTGTTTTTCAAAAACAATTCATTGCGATTCTTTTGTACAATTACGTAAAGCAATAAAGTAAAATACTGTAACAGAGTTATAATTCAAAATATTGTTCGAAAGTAATTATGCTCAACTGTTTGTTTTCAAAGAAAGTTGCTTACATTTTAATTTTCTCCTTGGATCACCTTGGTAACGCTAATGACGTAAGCTTAACAAGTCAATTATGGCGCCGCGTGTGTTGATCCGTTTTAGCCAGCAGCACCACGACGATGCATGAAATTCAAACAAAAGCAGTGACATGTTATATAATCAAAGTGAACGGCCACTGTTTTTTGCGGTCATAATTACATAAAATGATATGTGATCATACATTTTTGCTGTTTTCAAATGAATTAATAGTTTTGCTGCAATTTAAAAGTAGGAAATCAAAGAATATACTTCTGTTTATGTATATTGAGAGTTTCAATTTTGTAAATTGAGTAAAAATTATGGAAATGATTTGTTTTTTTCAGAGGGGAAATTTTCAAGTTAGGGTTAAAAATGTAGGTGGGGGGCAGACTACGACTGGGTTAAAGAATTCCATATTTCAGAATTCTTCATCATCATTGCCTAAATGCACACTCGTTGATTCGTCACTTGTTGATGGTTGATCACTCATTGTTGGCTTGGCACTTGTTGGTTTGTTGAAAGCAGCACAGGGAGTCATCTTCTTTGGAAATCTTCAAGAGTTGTTTGTTTCCAGGGTAATCTACTCTTTTCTTTATAAATTTCACAATAGCATTCATAAGCATTTTTTTAAAATCTGTTGCAACTTTTCTAGTGAGTTGGAAATTTGAATTTTGACTCGAAAATCTCAGTTGTTTTTTCTGTGTTGAAAAGCTTCGTCAAGCCCTTGAGAATGAAGAAACGAATAGGAATTTCAGCTGCTAAACCTTCTATCTCAACTTCTTCACATTTTGCCATTTTAATGAGGTCTTCATTTGTGAACTCTCAATTGTGTACTCAAAGCAGATCAGCGATGTCAGTTGTAGAAACCTCAAGCTGCAATTGGTTAGCAACATTTATGACCGCTTCAGTTAACAGTTTATTCCAAACACACTTCATGTTCTTCTCTGTAATTTTGTCTAAGGCTTGTTTTGCTATTTTCTAATATATAAAATTCTTTAAGAGTTGATCCTCCTTCCTTATCTCTACCTAAAGAAACAAACGCGCACACACACACACACACACAGTAGTACTGTACTGTATAGCTAGGCGAGTGGTTTGAAATGCTGTATTTATGAATGTTCAGCATTTATCGCAATTAGTGTTCATATTTTAGATTTTTGTTGATACTTCAACTCGTAAACCTAGGAACTCAAAGCAGGAACTGCCTGTGCTTTGCATTTGTCAATGTTAAACTTCAGTTGCCACTTCTCAGCCCATTTGCCCAATTTTTCTAGATCCTATTGCAGTAGCACACTGCCGTAAACTACTGTCATTACAACCTTATATCATCTGCAAACTAGGATATTAGCCTGATACCTTAGTCAATATCATTGATAAATATACAAAACAACAATGGCCCAACGCGGAACCCTGAGGGATTCAACGTAAATTGATTACCCCTCTGTCTTCTCCCACTCAACAAACCTTTTATTCATTGTAGCAACTTGCCCTTAATACCATACTGCTCCAATTTGTACAGTAGTCTTCCATGCGCAACAGTATCAAAAGCTTTCCTGAAATCAAAGTACAGCCAGGCCTCGCATAACACGAGTTCGATTAACGCGATTTCAGTTAACACTATTTGAAAAATTATATCACTTTTCACTTTACACGATGCTTTTTTTTTTTATGCGATAGTTGAAAAGATTTGAATCGCACGTTAAGCTTTTGACCGCGAGTCGTACGGTCAATAAACAAATGTTTGCCTACTGCCCACCTTGGTCTGTTCCATAAACCATCGGAAGAAGACGTGTTACTTGTCCCCTGCTAATAAAGTCAATGTACACTTGCATAAAAATTCAAATTTTTAAATGAGCCAGATTAAAATGTTACTGCGAAGGAGATAACGGTAAAAGAATTAGATAATCTTTCATATCGCACAGAACCTCAAACAAAAGGTTTGATGTTCTCTGCGATATTTATTTCGTCAGGGCCCAGAGAAGATTGTTGTCAGCTAGGCTATTGGAAATTGATTGATGAAAAGAGAAAGTCAACACTGTTCAAATATTTCCGCAACAGTCATTTCTTCATTGTGTAATTTATGTCAGAGGTTCCCAAACTTTCTCGGTTCACGGCGCCCTTAGTGTCTCAGTAATTTTTTCAAGGCGCACCTAGACCAAAAGAAATACCCAACAGTTCAGTTTAGTAGTTAGGTCCAAACAACTTAAGAAATGCTGAAACTGTGAACTGCCTCTTGAGCTAGTAGTTCGTGCAGTGTCCGACAAATGTCGAGTATCGCCGTGTTTCCCTAGAAAATTTTAAATATTCCACGGCACACAGTTTGGGAACCGCTGTTTTATGCAATAAACATTTAATTCCATAATTATTTTCATTATCTTTTACATTGCGTACAGTTAAAAAGTTATTTAAAAGGTATTTTTAAAATTCTTTATGGACATTCGAGAAGGTCAAGGACCAATTATAATTTTTCCTATTGATTATTATATTCGATTAACGCGTTTCTGTTTTGCACGATGCGTTTGCGGGACGAATTAATCGTGTTAACTGAGGCCAGCCTGTATATGATATCAAAATTATTTTTTTGCATCCAGTTCCTTTATAACCACATCATATTATCCAATCAAATTTGTCAGACAACTTTCCCTTAGCAAACTTATGCTGTCTGAATTATCACTGCAGTCTTGTCTAGATGATCCTGCAATGCTTCTTTAACCAGTGACTTCACAGTATTCCCCAGAACAGAAGTTAAACTAATAGGCCTGTAATTACATTTGCACATCTCCAGTGAGTCCAAAGATGCTCTCATAATTATGGCTAAGGGTTTGCTTACTTCCTTTGCCACCTCTAATATAACTGGATAGATCCCATCCACCCCAGGTGACTTTCTTATGTTTAATTTCAACAATTTCTTCTCCACTTTGCTCTCAGTTATTACAAAATCATTAAGCTCCCTGTTAGAGTTTAATAAGCTTGCAACCTCCACTTCTCTACAGAATTCCTCGTATGTGAATGCAGATGCAAAATACTCATTCAGTTTGTAAGCTATCAGAGCAGGATCGTCAACAGTCGAACAATCAATATAAAGTGGAGCAATCTGATTCATCCACTTCCTCTGCAGTTTATATAAGTAAAGTTTTTGCTGTTTTTCTTAGCATCCTTTGCCAAAGATTTCTCATAATCTTCCTTTGCTTGTCTATCCTTCTTTGTGACTCATTACAGACTAGCTTATATCTACCATAGGCTTCTGTGTCACCTGGTAATTTATATGCATCCCATCCATTTTTTTTTTCTGCCATGAGTCATTAGTTCATCTGAGATCCATTTAGGCTTAAACCGTGAACAGTATTTCTTAATTGGTATGGAAAGCCTAGTATGTTCCACGATTAATTCCTTGGAGGCTTCCCATTTAGAATTTGCTGTTGGTAATATCATCAATTGGTTCTAGGATATTTGATGCTGTGCTTGCTTTTTCTGGACATCTGATATATTTTTCCTGCATAAACAGCAATCACTGAAAAAATGCAAGCTACACCATAGGATCAGCAAAAGGCACAGCTAACAAAGCACATATGTAACCCAAGTTTCTTCCTGATCACCAATTTTGCAACCACAGTACAAATAATATGCATGCTTAGTAATATTGTGAATTTTCTTCCTCTGAGTTTTTTTTGTAAACCATCTACGCAGATAGCAGAAATTTTCAGGGTGATTCAGACACATACTGTGTCTCAGCTTTAACATTTTAACAATACACTGCTAAGCAAAACAACACAGAAGAAATAAAAATATGTAATATATAGGCAGGTAAACTATAACTATACTAACACTACAATTGTCTTTCCATTACTGAGAGGGGGGACAGACAAGGAATGAATAAGTTAACCCTCCAACATTACTGTCATCTAATGAATACAGGTAGCCCTTGATTTACACCGGGGTTAGGTTCATGGGGGGACATGCGCAAATGGAACCCTTTATATAATGGAGTTAATGGGAAATCACAGGATTATGTTCTGGGCACCAAAAATTTTATTTACCCTTTTCAAATACTGAAGTATTTAAAGTTCAGAAATAAACTTTAATAAAAAAAAAAAAAAAAAAAAAAAATGTTTTATTGTTAACCTACATAAATACAGTTACATATAATAAAAAATAAATTACAAAACATTTTGACAGTGAAAATCCAACTAAAAATTCGGCGTAATGCCAAATTTTTAGTTGGTTTTTGTAGGTTGAGGATCTTCTGTTGAAGGCACTGGTTGAAGAGGTTGCCTTTTTTGAAGAAACAAGTGTTGCTTGCCCGGATTTCTTCCTCCTTTCTTTAAGAATTTCAAAATAACAGGTCAAGGTTGATATGACACTCCTTTTAAAACTGGCAAGAATCGGTTGTAGATCACTGGTCTTCATAATTTTTAGAGGAGTATCTTCTTTCTCTTCCTCCTGCTGTTGGCTAAGTTCTGCAGCTTCAAGGTGTTCAAGAGTCTAAGTATGCATGCTTTTTCAAGAGCTCAGTTACATCTTCAACTGCAACTTCTAACTCTGCCTTTTGTGCTCGAATCCTCTGAAGTCATGCATGAAATCCGGAAGTTTATGCCACACTCCATTTAGACAACTGACAGTCACTTCTTGCCAGACTGTGTTAATGTGATTGATGCCCTTTAAGACATCAAACGACTGTCAATATTCTATGATAATTTTGCCGTATGTAATAAGCTTTAAAGGCGGCTATTACCTCCTGATCCATCAGTTGCAAAACCGAGTGTATTATCTGTAATTGGCTCAGATTGTCCTTGATCACGTGAACAGTGCACAATACATAGGACAGTAGGAGGCTGATAAATTTTGTTTGACGATTTAAACTTTCAATTTATAAAAAAAATTTCAAAAATAAATATTCATGGCCTTGTGGTTAGTGACCTGGCGGTATTGCGAATCGGTGCAAATTGGACCAGCGCAAAATGAGGGCTACTTGCATATGCAAAAAAAAAATTATCATTTGCCAGTAATAACAAGATCAATGTCATATCTACTTCCCTAAATTGTAATAAGATGTATGCATTATGTGTAAACACAAAACCCATATATGCAGAATTTGTTGTGATGCTAAATTAAGAATTATTTTGAAATCTACTAAAAAAAACTGATTGAAAACAGCTATGTGAGTAGAAGTAAAAATCAGGTTGGCCAATGTAATCAATTTGACCTTAAATTCTTACATATCTAATGAGATTATTAGCATAGTTGTTTTCTTTCATCATATTAGCATATGATGAAAGAAAACAAGCTTATGCAGCATCAACCAAAAAAAAAAATTCCCATTTCACCCATCCATTCTCTTCAAACGTTTGTCCACTATCTTCTTTGAATTTATTTAAGCTATCAACTTCCACAACAACAGATGGAAATCTGTTCCACCAATCAACTATCCGCTGGCTAAAGGCAAACTTCCACACATCTATTCTACAACTGTCTTTCCTCAATTTGAATCTATGACCCCTCAAGTTCTTAATCTGAGCAAGTGGAAGTATCCTGTAAGTTTTGACCCTGCTCAAACCATTCAAGGCCTTATACACCTTGATCAGATCACCTTGCAGGTGTCTAAGTCTCCAGATGCTGTAACTTGCATAACTTAAGCCTTTTTCTGCATAAGCGCACCCCTTTGTCCCTCTCACAAATCTTATTACCCTTCTCTGTACTCATTCTAGCAACTCTACATCCTTCCTAAAATGAGGCCTCCAGACCTGTATACAGTACTCAAGGTATGGCCTGACCATTACCTTATACAAAGAGATAATGACTTCCTTGTCTCTGCTAGCAAAATTCCTACATATCATTGACAAAACTCCATGACCTGCTCTGACAACCCGTCTGCGCTGCTCAGAGAAATTCATATCTGACTGCACAATTACCCCCAGGTCTCTTTTGTTCTCCACCTCCCTGAGTGTAGTACCACATAGTATGTTTCTCTTGAGTTACTGCTACCCATATGCAGTATTTCGCATTTGTCAATGTAAAACTTCAGTTGCCACTTCTCAGCCTATGTGCCTAACTTTCCTAGATCCTGTTGCAGTAGCATACTGTCTTTAACAACCGTGCCAACCTTTGTATCACTTGCAAACTTGGACATTAAGCCTGAAATACCTTCATCGATATCATTGATAATTACACAAAACAACAATGGGCCCAGCACCAAACCCTGGGGGGATTCCGCTAATAACTTTAGTCCATGTAGAGCAGTGTCCAATTATTACCACTCTCTGCCATCTCCCACTCAATCATCCCTTTATCCATTGCAGCAACTTGCCATTAATGCCATACCACTCCAATTTGTACAGCAGTCTTCCATGTGCAACAGTATCAAAAGCTTTCCTGAAATCCAAGTATATGATATCAAAATTATTTTTTGCATTCAGTTCCTTTGTGATCACATCATAGTATCCAATCAAATTGGTCAGACAAAACTTCCCCTTAACAAACCCATGCTGTGTCTGAACTCTTACTGCTGTCTTGTCTAGGTGATCCTGTATCACCTCTTTAACCACTGACTCCATTATTTTCTCCGGAACAGAAGTTAAACTAACGGGTCAATAATTATTTATGTTACCCTCTGAACCCCCTTTGTGAATTGGGGATACATCTCCAGTCCATGGGGACTTCCCTTGACTCTAAGAATGCTCTCATAATTATGGCTAAGGGTTTGCTTACTTCCCTTGCTGCCTCCATTATAATTGGATAGATTCCATCTGCCACAGGTGACTTTATGTTTAATTTGAACATTTTCTCCTCCACTTTGCTCTCAGTTATTACAAAATCACTTAGATCTCTGTTAGAGTTTGATAAACTTCTTGCATTCCCCTCCTTGAATAACTCCTCATGTGTGAATATAGATGCAAAATACTCATCAGTTTATCAGCTACTTGAGCAGGATCATCAATAGTCGAACCATCTATGCTAGGTGGACCAATCTGATTCATCCCCTTCCTTCTAGAGTTTACATAAGAACTCTACTGTTTTTCTTTGTGTCCTTTGCCAAAGATTTCTCGTAATCTGCCTAATCTCCTTTGTGATTTGATTACAGACTAGCTTATATCTGCCATAAGCTTCTGTGTTGCCTTATATTTTGAGCAAGAAGAACACCATCAGCACTGAGCTTGCGCAATCCATTCAGAGCCTTAAAGAACTCACCTCGCAGGTGCCTAGTCTCCATATGCTGCAATTTGTGGGACTGAGGCTTGCCTTGATAAGACCACCATTTCATTCCCTTCAATCTTGATGCCCTTCAGCCTAATTATTGCTTTTGTACAAAAAGTTGTACAAAGGCAATAATTAGGCAATAAAAGGCAAAAAGTTGGCTGCCTGTCTGCACTACTCAGAGAACTTATAATTGACTGCACAATTCTCCCCCCCCAGTGTTTTTCATTTTCCATTGGTATTGGTACAGATGTTTTAGGGCACAAGGGCAACCGGGATCAAAATGTGCCTATACATTTTTCATTACCCTGAGTGTAGTAGATACAGTTAATATATTAATCTGGGATTACCCATATACAGCACTTGTCAATGTTAAACTTCAAATGGCTTTTTCTCAGCCCATCTGCTAAATTTTGTTAGATATTGTTGCAGTAGCTTACCCTGATTACTATCATTAAATCACCCTGCCAACCTTTGTATCACCCGCAAACTTAGACATTAAGCCTGATAAACCTTCATTAATAGCTTTAATAAATATGGAAAACAACAATGGTCCCAGCACTGAACCCTGGAGGCCTCCACTAATAAATAAATTTGAGAGCAGCATTCTGTTCCTCGTGTGTTTCAAGTCCATTTTTATGTAGGCAAATGCTGAATGGGCATAAACTTGACTGATTGCCAAGGTCACACCGCGTGCACGAGTCAACTGCACAGTTTCTGTGTGATGCAGCTTGGTCTTAAATTCCGCAGCTCTGTTAGAAATAGTAATCAGGACGGTTAGTCATGAAAAATTATGATCATTCTTTATTGAACAGCCCTCATACTTAGTTCATGTAGTGTTTCCTCAACAACTGAGACTATGTGCTCTCTTGCAATGTTGTGATGCAGTAGCCATCTGGACATTTTCAATCAGCCCCTTTTCTGGTTCATTTCTCAATTCAATTTCTATAGAACTGAACTTTTACTTTTTATTATCCAGACAGTACATTTTCCCCAGTTTTTCCACAAAGGAAAAAAAAAGCCTTTCATATAAAAAAAAGTGATCATCCTACACCTGCTAGCAGAATTCATGGATTATGCCTTCTCTGGAGGTAGAGATGTGCTGTGGTGCAGCTCGACTAGAAATAGGAAGTAGTGTGGTTGTTCATGAAAAATTATGATCATTCTTTATTGAGCAGCAGTCATAGATGCAAAATACTAATTCAGTCTGCCACCAACCTGAGCAGGATCATCAACAGTTAAACCATCAACA